>NC_045437.1:97460131-97684459 GCF_002776525.5 Piliocolobus tephrosceles | reverse complement strand
GTCTCGGCCTCCCAAAGTGCTGGGATTACAGGCTTGAGCCACCACATCCGGCCTGTGTTAAAGATTCTTAATGGCCTCATGGTACCAACTAGTCAGTTTGACTTATCATGAGTCACCTTAGCAAACAAAACAATAAACAACAACTACAGACTTTCTGGTCTTAGGTTCCAGAACTTCAGCACATAAATAAGACAAATGAATTTTGGTTATCTGAGCAGAGTCTGTTTTGTCTTCTTTCATATTGTCAGATATGCTTCTCTAAGGACCTTTTCAACATAGGAATCTTCTAACTTTTTTTTACCAGGTATTCTACTAAAGGATAGAAGAGAAATATGTTTCTCAGATTGGCAGAAAGTGTGCTGTGCTTCACAGCTTACACATGTATACAAGCCAGTGTCCACACTGATGGTTTTGGCTAGTTCCTTTTCTAACTTTAATTATATTATTATGATTCTTAAGTTCTTACTGTGGAAGCTCTCCCTGTGTTTTCAAGTAACATGGATACATGTAAACATTTTCAATCAGGTCCAGTTATGAACATACTCTCCAGAGCACAACCGAATTTAAGTTAGAGTGGTGTCTTGGAGTAAGGAAAAATACAAGGTAAGAAAGATAAATGAAAATTTCTTTTTAAGATTTTCTGAGAAACTTTTTGTTCAGAAAGGATTCACTTTCAGGGAGGCTCCAGTAGGTTTTGAGGGAGGGTCTGACAAAGTTTCTGGTGAGTGAAGAACAGTTAAAATTTAATCAAGCGTATTCAGGCATCCCTGGCTGGATTCTAAGTGGTTGTGCAAATCATTAAAAGAAGGAAGGCAGTAGTAGAGACAGTAGGTAGATTTTAGTACAATAAGTAAGTGCTAGATAAGCATATCTATATTGCAGATATATTTGTTTCACCAATTTACAAAAATCTTTAAAAAGCTAAGCAGCATACAATTTCATTAAGATTTTCACTTAAGAGTATGGATAAAAAGTGGCCGGGAGCGGTGGCTCATGCCTGTAATCCCATCACTTTGGGAGGCCGAGTCGGGTGGATCACGAGGTCAGGAGATTGACACCATCCTGGCTAACAAGGTGAAACCCCGTCTCTACTAAAAACACAAAAATTAGGATCTAGAACTAGATGTACCATATGACCCAGCCATCCCATTACTGGGTATATACTCAAAGGATCATAAATCATGCCGCTATAAAGACACATGCACACGTATGTTTATTGCGGCACTATTCACAATAGCAAAGACTTGGAATCAACCCAAATGTCCATCAGTGACAGACTGGATTAAGAAAATGTGGCACATATACACCATGGAATACTATGCAGCCATAAAAAAGGATGAGTTTGTGTCCTTTGTAGGGACATGGATGCAGCTGGAAACCATCATTCTTAGCAAACTATCACAAGAACAGAAAACCAAACACCGCATGTTCTCACTTGGTCTCGGGAAGGGGAACATCACACACCGGGGCCTATCATGGGGTGTGGGGAGGGGGGAGGGATTGCACTGGGAGTTATACCTGATGTAAATGACGAGTTGATGGGTGCTGACGAGTTGATGGGTGCAGCACACCAACATGGCACAAGTATACATATGTAACAAACCTGCATGTTATGCACATGTACCCTAGAACTTAAAGTATAATAATACAAAAAAACAAAATAAAGATATACATAATTCACACACACACACACAAAAAAAAACCACAAAAATTAGCCGGGCGTGGTGGCCGGCACCTGTAGTCTCAGCTACTCGGGAGGCTGAGAATGGCGTGAACCCAGGAGACGGAGCTTGCAGTGAGCAGAGATCATCCTGCCACTGCCCTCCAGGCTGGGTGACACAGTGAGACTCTGTCTCAGGAAAAAAAAAAAGAATATGGATAAAAAGCACTTATACAAATCAGTTCTTTAAGCTTACTTTTCCATTTGCACATGGAATTCATTCGCAGTAAGGTGATTATACAATGATACACATAAAAAGTAAAACCTTCCATTCAGGTAGATGGAATTTTAATTACTACCAGCTAGACTGAGATGCTGCTCTAGTTCAGGAGGTTAAGAAATCAGTGCAATGCTGTTTATGTTCTCTACAACATATGATGTAGCAGTCATGTCTTTCTATTATCTATTGTTTTGGAAAGTGGTTATGCCAGGAACTATGTAGCTTGGGGGAAAAAACTGAAATGCCCCCATCTATTTCTAATGAAGATTAAGAGAATCTTCTGTCATGTTGACTCCATTTAGGCATAAAATTACAATTATTTTGACATTAAATTCTCATTATTGTATTTCCCTTGTGTGATCTTTTTACAGATATTTGTGGAAATGCTGACTGACAACAATCTTTTGTTAAATACTATTCCCTTGTCTACTTTTTTTTCTTACCTCAATATTCATTCCTCCCAACATGTATATGTATATATGTTTTTTTATTATTATACTTTAAGTTCTAGGGTACATGTGCACAACGTGCAAGTTTGGTACATATGTATACATGTGCCATGTTGGTGTGCTATACCCATTAACTCGTCATTTACATTAGGTATATCTCCTAATGCTCTCCCTCCCCCCTCCCCCCACCCCATGACAGGCCCCAGTGTGTGATATTCCCCTTCCTGTGTCTAAGTGTTCTCATTGTTCAATTCTCACCTATGAGTGAGAACATGCAGTGTTTGGTTTTTCTGTTCTTGCGATAGTTTGCTCAGAATGATGGTTTCCAGCTTCATCCATGTCCCTACAAAGGACATGAACTCATCCTTTTTTATGGCTGCATAGTATTCCATGGTGTATATGTGCCACATTTTCTTAATTCAGTCTATCATTGATGGACATTTGGGTTGGTTCCAAGCCTTTGCTATTGTAAATAGTGCCGCAATAAACATACATGTGTATGTGTCTTTACAGCAGCATGATTTATAATCCTTTGGGTATATACCCAGTAATGGGATGGCTGGGTCAAATGGTATTTCTAGTTCTAGATCCATAAGGAATCATCACACTGTCTTCCACAATGGTTGAGCTAGTTTACAGTCTCATCAATAATGTAAAAGTGTTCCTATTTCTCCACATCCTCTCCAGCACTTGTTGTTTCCTGACTTTTTAATGATCACCATTCTAACTGGTGTGAGATGGTGTCTCATTGTGGTTTTGATTTGCATTTCTCTGACGCAGCCAACAGACACATGAAAAATTACTCATCATCACTGACCTTTGAAATTTCTGTAGGAAAGAACTAAAAACAAAAAGAAGCATACAAGTATTATTTCCCCACTGGTTTATGTAAAAAGAAAAACAAAGACAAGAAGCAATTGGTAAAATTATTCTCATACTAAATAGGTTTCTGAGAGCCCATTTCAGATGTGGGGAGGCTGCAGCGACAGCAGGAAGAAGCATTCGCAGTGCTCTGTAATACTGAGCCCTGGCAGCTGCAGCATTAGAGTTCTGTTCAGTGCCCTGGCAGCTGGAATGTGGTCTGAGGTCTCAGATACAGACAGACCAACCCAACCTCTAACCTTCAGTTAACATAACCTCTTAAGCCACTACCTAAGTGCTACGGGTGGCCCCTGGAGCAGTTAAGGTCACCTTTCTAATAATGTCCTGAGAGCTTGCTCTTTTCTGCTACAGACAATCCCCCTGAACTTTTCTGTCCTTTCCTCTGCGGAAAAGCTGACAGGCACAACCTTGGACAATGGCACCTTAAAGGAGGCATGCTGACTTCATTGTCTCTTTTAAGTGTCCCTTTTGAAGTGAAGGAAGTCAGTCCATAGTAATCATTATAGCTCCCTCTAGGATGGCACTGCAAGGTCAGCTCTGCACAGGAGTCCTGCACTGGAGCACGAGAATAAGATAAGAATATCTGACTTCAAACCTCCTGGCGATTTTCATTAAAAGATAAATCTCCCTCAATCTATTTTGAGACTGGGTTTTTTTATAATACAATAATAAAAGGGTCAGTGTAAAAAAGACTTCACTTCATCTACCATATTTTTTCTGCTGCTCGATCTACTCTATAAATGCATTTAGCAAGTCTAAAGGCAATTGGAAAGTGTGTAGAATGTGGTAGCTTTGCAGCCAGGTGAAATATTGCTCAATCAGGTTAGAAAATTCAAGATCTGACTCTCCCAGAGTGAGTGTCTTTGTTCATTTCTGAGAACACAGCAAAAGTCATCGTACTCTCCATCTGAGTACGTTCGTGTGAAGTGACAACATGATCGAGGGTTGCATTGTGTGAAAACACAATGAGCAGCAGCATGTCACCTACTATTTCAAAACTATACTTCAGAGCACCTGAGAGTCTGAGAGATACTGACTAGGTGATTTTAGTGATTGCCTTCGGTGGGTAACGTGTCTTAGAACACACTGCTTATCCATGCTCTAGGGTTAGAGTGTTTCTTGCAGAAGATGTTCTGCTGCATGGAGTCAAGTCAGAAAAGATACAGTCATAGGAAGGGTGCGATTATCCCTGATGGGATAACCAAGAGGCCACATATTTCCTGGAATGACATATAAAATGTGACAGCATTTTAAAATGGATTAACTTCTAATATTTTAAAATACTTTAATCTGTAGGAAATACAATTGTGATTAAAATTATTGTACGATAAAGCACTGAATTTGAACTAAAGAAAGATTTGTTGTTATGATAATGGTATCAGTAACACTAGAAGATAAATAGCCTCAAATGCAATCATTAACATTTATTTCAGGTCTAAGGGACCGTTCACCTTTTCATCTCTGTCTCACGTAATTTAATGTTCTTCTATTTTCATGAATTTTTGAATTATTTCTTCTTTCTACTTTTCTTCTATACGAATTCCAGTATTCAAAAAATATGTTTTCTCATGCATCCATATGTTCCTTAAACTCCTATAAAGGTTTATAATAAGTCAATTATAAGCTTATTACAGGCATATCTGATTTTGTTGCACTTCATTTTATTGCATTGTGTGATAATGAATTATTTTACAAATTGAAGGTGGGTGACAACCCTATATGGAATGAAACCGTGGGCACCATTTTTCCAATAGCATATACTCACTTCATGTTTCTATGTCAAATTTTGGCAATTCTTGCAAAATTTCAAACTTATTATATTTGTTATGGTGATTTGTGATCAGTGATCTTTGATGTAACTATTATAATTGTTTTGGGGCACCAAAAACCGCACCATGTAAGAAAGCAAGTTTAGTTGATAAATGTTGTGATGCAGTATATATTCTTACTGCTCCACTTAATGGTTGTTCCCCAGCTTTTCTCTCTCTCCTCTGGCTTCACTATTCCCTGAGCCACAACAATATTGAAATTAGGCCAATTAATAACCCTACAATAGGCCAGGCACGGTGGCTCACGCCTGTAATCCCAACACTTTGGGAGGCCAAGGCGGGAAGATCACGAAGTCAAGACCATCCTGGCTAACACGGTGAAAGCCCGTCTCTACTAAAAAATACAAAAAACTAGCAGGGGGAGGTGGCGGGCGCCTGTAGTCCCAGCTACTCAGGAGACTGAGGCAGAAGAATGGCGTGAACCCGGGAGGCAGAGTTTGCAGTGAGCCGAGATCATGCCACTGCACTCCAGCCTGGGCAACACAGCGAGACTCCATCTCAAAAAAATAAGTAAATAAATAAAAAATAACCCTACAATGACTTCTGAGTGTTGAAGTGAAAAGAAGAGTTTCAGATGTTTCACTCTAAGTCAAAAGCCACAAATGATTAAACTGAGTGAGGAAGGCATGTCAAAAGCCGAGATAAGCTGAAAGCTATGTCTCACACACCAATTAGCCAAGTTGTGAATGCAAAGGAAAAGTTAGTGAAGGAAATTAAAAGTGCTACTCCAGTGAACACATAAATGATAAGAAAGCAAAACAGCTTTATTGAGTATAGGGAGAAAGCTTGTATGGTCTGGATAGATCAAACCAGACACAACATTCTCTTAAGTCAAAGCCTGATCCAACCCAAGGTCCTAACTGTCTTCAACTCTATAAAAGATGTGAGGAAGTTGCAGAAGGAAAGATGGAAGATAGCAGAGGTTGGTTTAGGAAAAAAGCCATCTCTATAATACACAAGTGCAAGATGAAGTAACAAGTACAGACATATAAGCTGCAGCAAGTTATCCAGAAGCTCTTACTAAGATAATTGATGAAAGTAGCTATACTAAACAACAGCTTTACAATGTAGATATAATAGTATTCTATTGATAGAAGTTGCTATCTAGGACTTCAATCGCTAGAGAGGAGAAATCAATGCCTGGCTTTAAGATTTGAAAAAACAGTCTTTCTTGTTAGGATCAAATACAGCTGGTGACTTAAAGTTGAATCCAGTGCTCATTTACCATTCTAAAAATCCTACAGCCCTTGAGAATGATGCTAAATCTACTCTGCCTGTGCTCTATAAATGGAGCACTGAAGTCTGGTTGCCAGCACATCTGTTTACAGCGTGGTTCACTAATTCCTTTTTCTTTTTTTTTCTTTCTTTCTTTTCGTTTCTTTTTTTTTTTTTTTTTTTGAGAAAAGGTCTTGCTCTGTTGCCCAGGCCAGGTGTAAAACTGACTCACTGCAACCTCTGTGTCCCAGGCTCAAGCAATCCTCCTACCTCAGCCTTCAGAGTAGCTGGGACTATAGTCACATGTCACCATACTCAGCTAATTTTTGTATTTTTTTGTAGAAATGAGGTTTTACCATGTTGCCCAGGCTCGAACTCCTGGGCTCAAGCAATCTGCCTGCCTCGGCCTTTTCCCAAAGAACTGGGATTACAGGTATGAACCACTGTGCCCAGCCAGTTTGCTAAATCTTTTTTTTTTTTTTTTAATTTTTATTATACTTTAACTTCTGGGATACATGTAGAGAACGTGCACATTTGTTATACAGGTATACACGTGCCATGGTGGTTTGCTGCACCCATCAACCCGTCACCTACATTAGGTATTTCTCCTAACGCTATCCTTTCCCTAGCCCCCGACCCCCCGACCAGTCCTGGCGTGTGATGTTCACCTCTCTGTGTCCATGTGTTCTCATTGTTCAACTTCCACTTATGAGTGAGAACATGCAGTGTTTGGTTTTCTATTCTTGTGTTAGTTTGCTGAGAATGATGGTTTCCAGCTTCATCCATCTCCCTACAATGGACATGAATGCATCCTTTTTTATGACTGCATAGTACTCCATGGTATACAGGTGCCACATTTTCTTTACCCACTCTATCATTCATGGGCATTTGGATTGGTTCCAAGTCTTTGCTATTGTGAACAGTGCTGCAATAAATATACGTGTGCATGTGTCTTTATGGTAGAATGATTTATAATTCTTTGGGTGTATACCCAGTAATGGGATTGCTGGGCCAAATGATATTTCTGGTTCTAGATCCTTGAGGAATCACCACACTGTCTTCCACAATGGTTGAACTAATTTACACTCCCACTAACAGTGTAAAAGTGTTCCTAGTTTTCCACATCTGTTGTTTCCTGACTTTTTAATGATTGCCATTCTAACTGGCATCAGAAGGTATCTCATTGTGGCTTTAATTTGCATTTCTGTGATGACCAGTGATGATGAGCTTTTTTTCATATGTTTGTTGGCCACATAAATGTCTTCTTTTGAGAAGTGTCTGTTCGTATCCTTCACCCACTTTTTGATAGGGTTGTTTGCTTTTCTCTTGTAAATTTGTTTAAGTTCCTCGTAGATGCTAGTTATTAGCCCTTTGTCAGATGGATAGATTGCAAAAATGTTCTCCCATGCTGTAAGTTGCTTGTTCACTCTGATGATAGTTTCTTTTGTTGTGAAGAAGCTATGTAGTTTAATTAGATCCCATTTGTCAATTTTGGCTTTTGTTGCCATTGATTTTTGTGTTTTAGTCATGAAGTTTTTGGCCATGCCTATGTCCTGAATGGTATTTGCCTTGGTTTTCTTCTTGGGAGTTTATGGTTTTAGGTCTTACATTTAAGTCTGTAATCCATCTTGAGTTAATTTTTATATAAGGTGTAAGGAAGGGGTCCAGTTTCAGTTTTCTGTGTATGACTAGCCTGTTTTCCCAACACCATTTATTAAAAAGGGAATCATTTCCCCATTTCTTGTTTTTGTCAGGTTTGTCAAAGGTCAGATGGTTGCAGATGTGTGGTGTTTTTTCTGAGGCCTCTGTTCTGTTCCATTGGTATATATATCTGTTTTGGTACCAGTACTGTTTTGGTTACTATAGCTTTGTAGTATAGTTTGAAGTCAGGTAGTGTGATGCATCCAGCTTTGTTATTTTTGCTTAGGATTGTCTTGGTTATGTGGGCTCTTTTTTGGTTCCATATGAAATTTAAAGAAGTTTTTTTCTAATTCTGTGAAGAAAGTCAACAGTAGCTTGATGGGGATAACATTGAATCTATAAATTACTTTGGGCAGTGTGGCCATTTTCACGATATTGAGTCTTTCTATCCATGAACATGGAATATTTTTCCATTGGTTTCTGTCCTCTCTTATTTCCTTGAGCAGTGCTTTGTAGTTCTCCTTGAAGAGGTCCTTCACATCCCTTGTAAGTTGGATTCCTAGGTATCTTATTCTCTTTGTAGCAATTGTGAATGGGAGTTCCCTCATGATTTGACTCTCTGTTATTGGTTTATAGAAATGCTTGTGATTTTCTCACATTGATTTTGTATCCTGAGACTTTGCTGAAGTTGCTTATCAGCTTAAGGAGATTTTGGGCTGAGACAATGGGTTTTCTAAATATACAATCATGTCATCTGCAAACAGAGACAATTTGACTTCCTCTCTTCCTATTTGAATACCCTTTATTTCTTTCTCTTGCCTGATCGCCCTGGCCAGAACTTCCAATACTATGTTGAATAGGAGTGGTGAGTGAGGGCATCCCTGTCTTGTGCCAGTTTTCAAAGGGAATGCTTCCAGTTTTTGCTCATTCAGTATAATATTGGCTGTGGGTTTGTCATAAATAGCTCTTATTATTTTGAGATACGTTCCATCAATACCTAGTTTATTGAGAGTTTTGAGCATGAAGGGGTGTTGAATTTTGTCAAAGACCTTTTCTGTATCTATTGAGATAATCGTGTGGTTTTTGTCATTGGTTCTGTTTATGTGATGGATTACGTTTATTGATTTGTGTATGTGGAACCAGTCTTGCATCCCTGGGATGAAGCCCATTTGATCATGTTGGATAAGCTTTTTGATATACTGCTGGGTTTAGTTTACTAGCAATTTTTTAGCCCACTATTGAGACCTACTGCTCAGGGGGAAAATTATTTAAAAATATCACTGCTCATACCTGTACTCCTAGCATTTTAGGAGGCTGACTGGGAGGATCATTTGAGCCCAGGAGTTCGAGATCAGCCTGAGCAACATAATAAGACTCCTTCCCTAGAAGAAAAATTTAAAAAATTAGCCAGGCATGGTGGCACATGCCTGTTGTCTCAACTACTTGGCAGGATGAGACAGGAGGATGGGTTGAACTCAGGAGTTCGAGGCTGGAATAAGTTGTGATCATGTCGTACTCCAACCTGGGCAGCAGAGCAAGACCTTGTCTCAAAAATCATACATATTACTGCTTGTTAAAAATTCACCTTGTCACCAAAGAGCTCTGATGGAGATATACAAGATTAATGTTTTTATGCTGCCAACACAACCACTGTTCCACAGCCTGTTAATCAAATGGTAATTTTGACTTTCAAGTTTTATTAGTTAAGAAATACATTTTGTAAACCTGTAGCTTCCATAGACAGTGACTCCTCTAATGGCTTTGGGCAGAGCAAATTGAAAACTTTCTGGAAAGGATTCACCATTCTAGATGTCATTAAGAACACTCATGATTCATAGGAAGTCAAATTATCAGCATTAATAGGGGTTTGAAAGAAGTTGATTTAAACTTTCATGAATAATTTTGAGGGGTTCAAGACTTCAGTGGAGGAAGTAAGTGCAAATGTGACAAAAATAGCAAGAGAAATAGAACTAAAAGTGGGGCCTGAAGATATGACTGAATTGCTACAATCTCCTGATAATATGTTAACAGAAGAGAAGTTGTTGCTGATGGATGAGCAAAGAAAGCAAAGATGCAGTCTACTCCCAGTGAAGATGCTGGGAACATTGTTGAAATGACAACAAAGGATTTGGATTATCATTTAAATGTAACCAATAAAGCAGTGGCAGGTTTAGAGAGGATATTCTCTAAATTTCAAATTTAGAAATTCTACTGTTGGATGACATGCTATCAAGCAAAATAACATGCTAATGAGAAATAGTTCATGAAAGGAAGAGTCAAATGTGGCTTTATTGCCACCTTATTTTAAGAAATTGCCACAGCCACACCAACCTTCAGGACCCATCACCCTGATTAACCAGAAGTCATTAACACAGAGAAAAGACCTCCCCTGGACCCCACACTAAGTAAAAGATTAGGACTCGCAAAAGGCTCAGATAATCATTAGCATTTTTAGCACAGTATTTTTAAAGTAAGGTATACACATTTTTAAAGACATAATGCTATTTCACACATAATAGACTACAGCAGTGGTCTCCAACCTTTTTGGCACCAGGGACTAGTTTCATGTAAGAAAATTTTTTCATGGATGGGGTGGGGAGTGGTTGATGGTAGGGTGGTGACGAAACTGTTTCATCTCAGAATATGAGGCATTGGAATATCATAAGGAGCGAACAACCTAGATCCCTCGAATGCACAGTTCACAATAGGTTTATGCTCCTATGAGAATCTAATGCTGTTACTGATCTGACAGGAGGCAGAGCCCAGATGATAATCCTTGCTTGCCTGCTGCTCACCTCCTGATGTGCAGCCCAGTTCCTAACAGGCCACTGACCGATACTAGTCCGAGGCCCAGGGGTTGGGGCACCCCAGACAACAGGATAGTCTATTAAGTAAAAGTAGTGTACACATAACTTTTATATGCACTAGAAAACCAGAAAATTCGTGTGACTCATTTTATTGTGGTGATTTGAAGCCAAACCTGCAACATCTCCAAGGTAAATCTATATTTTTAACAGGACATTTTTTTCTCTGAGTGACAACTTCTAGTGGTATCTGTTGTTGGAATCTTGTGGCCCAATTTATAAGGAACGTCTCACAGTGCCCTTCCCTTAAAGCCATCACAAGGAGACAGGCCATCATGAGCCAATTGCTACACTGTAGGTATAGACCAAATCAGATCAGATGCAGACACCAAACTAAACATTTTAGTATACAAAACTCCATCTTTGATCTGAGAAGACCCCCAAAATCGAAAAGATTTATTCATTTTTTTATCAAAGTTTAATTTTGGACTTGATGAATATCAACCACATACAGGATTCACTGCTAGGCACTATATCCAGGTAAGCTACTCTCTTTCACCTCTTCTCATGCTATATATTCTCTATGGGCAATCTCTTCCATTTGTGTGGTTTTAGTGGTGGCCTCTTTATACCTATACCTTTACAATCCGATGGTTCAGCGCAAACCAGTCTCCTCACTGAAGACTCATAGGAACAACTGCCTATTGGCAAATGTAACATATTCAAAGCTAAATATTTTACCCCATTTCTATCCCTTTCCCTCTTTTAATGTTTCCATCTTAAATGGCATAATCATCCACCCAACCAAAATATAGAGCCATCTATTTTCTTCAGTCCTTACAGATAATGAAATACCATTCATTAAAACTTTTAATACCTCCTAAATATATAGATTTTTCTCTAGTCACTTTGCCACTGTTATAGTTCATGATACTAAAATTTTTCTCCAAATAATGACAAGATTTTTTATGATGGTCTTCCTGACCCCACAATCTGTTCTCGCATAAAGGCAGATACAAAGACAAAGCTGATTATACCTATGCTTTGCTTTTAACAACCATCAACCTTCTGAAAAATTCAGCCCTACTTGATTTGCCTTGAAAAATTCTACATTATCTGACTCCCAACTGAGATGGGGCAATATCTTTCCCACCTCAGTTTGTTCTTTCATTCATAAATCTATTCCTACATTTCTAAGATTTAGTTCCTAGAGAGAACCAAATTCACTGTTACCTCCATATACTATTTATTATGTTTCTATGTTTCTGCCTTATCTCTTAATACTGTTTATTATTTTTCTATGTTCCTGACCTATCTCTTTAATTTGACATACCCTTGTTCATCACTCAAGACTCAGTCTAAACATCACCCTCCGTGTGATACACTCCATTCCCTCCTAGAGTACTTTGTAAACCTCTAGGGTGTTTTTTAGCTAGATGATGGACAGGAAATGATCACAAAATCCTCTTTTTGTGTGAAAATCATACCCAAATCATACTTTCAAATCACCTTAAAGATTTCTTCTAAATAACAAAAAGAACATACTTTCTTTCAATTACTGGAAGCTAACTTTCTTCTATGTGGAATGCTAAGTGCTTTGCATGCACTTTAATTAGTCCTTACAGCATGTACTTGTATCATCTCATTTTACTTCTGAAAGATCTGAGGCTACATTAGTGAAAAGTGAAACAGGAACTTAAAGGCAGGAAGTTTGACTCGTAAGGTTACACTAGGCTCACAGGTTAGCTGTGCTCACTCACAGTCTGTCTACAAAATAGCGCAAACATAGGAGAGAAAAGTTGTTGTGATCGCAAAAGTCAGGAGTCACTCAGAAAAAGGAAGAGTTGCAAGAAATTGGGAGTCTGCGAAAATAACAAAGAAGACAGTGAAGATGAACCCCTCACTCTCTACATTACCAAAAGCTCAGAGTGAATGCAGCCTGAGAGAACTTCCATGGTAGCTAATCCCTGAGGTGGCCCTCACCTCTCGTTTTTATCTTCAGATATTCTAGGATAGAGACTGGCTGTAAGTGTGCAGATCCCGTTTTTGTCACAGAAATTGAGCAATTTCTCAACAAGACGGGGGTGGCACAGTGGTAAGGGACATTGCTTATGTGGTAAAAATAGATCCCTAGTAGACATAAGTAAGAGCACTCACCCTCACCTCCATCCTGACATGCACTTTCAATCAGGAAATGGCCTCCCTTGAGCTACCTCTCCCAACAACAACAAAATACAAAGGCATAAACAGCACCAGAGGCTAAGCCAGAATTTACTGATGACTCCAGGCAAAACCTCTGCCAAACACCCGAATTTAGGTATATATACATTATGGTCTAACACATATGACACAATCAGTTCACTCTTGTGGCCTGTGCAGGCAGATTGCCCCTAGATAGGCTGCCCACTAATGACAGAACAACAGCATAGAAACACTAACACCTCTGAATGTACTGACTACTTTTTTAACATAATGAAAATTCATGAAACATGTATGATTTGGCCATGGAGAATACACTGAACTTCCCAGACATATTCACAGTCCCAGAAATATCAACTAGTCTGGACTCATTTACAGCCCTTACTGCACCCTAATACTTAGATCGATTCCATCTGTTCTGTCCCAGCATCCCATGGGCAAGGAGTTAAGGAGGAGGCGCTTAGGTCATTCAGAATTCCCAGCAGGCCATATTACACCTTCATGGTTTTACTAGATTTAATAATAGTGGTTTTTATTGAACATTTCAGTCATTGAACCCACTACCCACCTATTAATCACAAGAAAGCTATGCCTTATGTCACAAATACTGATATCTATTTAATCATTTCTGAACACATTCTGTGAATTTCTATAATATTTACTGTTAAACATGTCATCTATGTTGAACCTTACATAATACACTAAATGATATATAAAAATTGACTGTACCTCCGAGTATTTCATTAGGGATTTTTAAAAGAATTTATTTATATCTTCCACATCGGAATTTTATCCCAAACAACTTTTTCAAGATTTCTATAACTGGATTCATAAAAAGCTATATCTGATGCAGATTTTCAATAGTCAACATTAAAATAGAGCATATTAGGGGTTTATTAGTAGTTATTTAGACCTGCCAAGCAGTATCTTTTATCCTGGAGACAATTAGTTATTGTTAAATTTGACATGTTAGTTCTGCATTCCTAGTGTAATGTCAGGTATATAATAGTCAAAAGCATTTGTTAAATGATTAAATGAAGCAATGGTTCCTCTCTCTGGCAGTTTCTACTCCAGAAACTAGGAGACTTCAGGCATATGGCGTCTCTTTTTGAGCCTTAAATTTCTCATCTGTTAAATGAGTATATATGAAAGCACATTAGCTTTCCAAGATATTGCTACTTTATACATTAAATTCTACTCCAGATGAGAATATGAAACAATGGAAACACAAAAACAGTACCATAGTAATAACACTAAAACGTTAGAGACAAGATTGAACATTGTGGGAGGTAATATTGCAGAGAAGACTGAATTTTAAGAGACATGAACTTGTTTTCAAACCCCTGCTCTGTTACTGAGTAGCTAGGGGACTTCAGGCATATGACATCTCTTTTTGAGCCTTAAATTTCTCATTTATAAAATGGGTATATATGAAAGCACATTAGCTTTCCAAGGTATTGCTACTTTATAAAATAAAATAAAAGTTGAGGGCCAGTAGAAATCATGAAAACATTTGAAGAATTGGACCATAAATTGAGATTTTAAGAATGAGTAGAATTTCAGATAAATGAAGAGAAAGGAAATGGAGACTGAGTGTAGCTGCAATAAAGAAAGCAGAGTAGAAAAGAAAAAAAGTGCTTACATGAAGAGAATTGTTAAGCTTTGTGATAATATGAGGAAACATTAAAGTAGCTTTGATCAAGTCAGTGGTGATGGTTGTATTGTATTGCGCGTGTGGATAAGTCAAAGACAACGTCTGTGTTTCTAATTTGTGAAACAATATAGAGAGAGATATAATTCACTGAGGCAAAGGACACCAGAAGAGAATCAGTTTGAAGAGTGGTAAATCAAGAACCTTGTGTATGGTAAGTTGAACTGCTGTAACTTTTTTGTATTAATGTTTAATTATTAATCAGTTGAATATTGAATGTACTGATCTAGAGCGTAGAGGTTTGAATTAGAGAGGTGGTTGCTATTCAAGGGGGAGAGTCTGGAAGCAAGTTCACCAAGGAAAAGATATTCTCCAAGACCAACATGATCAGAATAGGCTGGAAGCCAGAAATATTACATAGGATACACATGTAAAGCTTACAGATGGGGAGCTGAAATTTTAACTGGAACCAAGAGAGATCTGCTGCCAAATAAATGAACTGAGTACTGTTTAACTTAGTAGCAACATTTAAAGCCATAGGAGTATATACAATGTATAAGAGAGAAAGCATAGAAGGGGAACAGAAACTTGACAGAGGGACCCATTTATGGAGCAGACGGTAGAAGAGAAGCTGAAACAGGAAATGAAGAAAGCATGAGTCATTGGGGAGCAAAACTTTAAAATGCAACTTCAGAAGAATCAAAGGGCTGGGATCAACATGAGAATATCAGAAACACAAAATATTCTCTTTTAACATTTGTCATAATAATGTATAGGCATGACAATATGTTATAAGCATGTGCATTAGTTATACATGTTACCAGTTATCTGAATTACATTAAAATTATCATCTCCATTTCCAGGTGGATATTTTAAGGCCAAGGAAATGTCAAATGACTTGTCTTTTGTTCTGGTAAATCAGAGAAAATGGGCCTATCACTTAATATTAACAGCACTTGGAATGCCTTCCAATTTATTTAAATTAAGGTCTTCATTTTCTGTGCATTTTTATATAATTTATTTTAAAATAACTTATAGAAAGGGGAAATTGTGATTTATTAAGAATAATCAGGACTTAATTCAGGCTGATAGAATACCATAGACTGGGTGGCTTAAACAACAAAATTTTTTTTTTTTTTTTGAGATGGAGTCTCACTCTATTACCCAGGCTGGAGTGCAGTGATGTGATCTCAGCCCACCACAACCTCCGCTTCCCAGGTTCAAGCCATTCTCCTGCCTCAGCCTCTCAAGTATCTGGGATTACAGGTGTGTGCCACCATGCCCAGCTAATTTTTGTATTTTGAGTAGAGACGGGGTTTCACTATGTTGGCCAGGCTGGTCTTGAACTCCTGACCTCGTGATCCACCCGCCTCAGCCTCACAAAGTGCTGGGATTACAGGCATGAGCCACCACACCCTGCCAAACAACAAACGTTTATTTCTCACCATCCAGAGGCTGGGAGGTCCAAGATCAAGATGCTAGCAAATTCAGTGTCTAGTAAAGGCCTTCTTCCTGATTTTCAGATGACTGATTTCCTGCAGTATCCTCACACAGTGAAGACAGAGGGAGAGAGTGCTCAAAGTCTCTTCTATAAGGGCACAAATCCCATTTATGAGGGTTCCACCCTTATGGCCCAATCACCTTCCAAAGGCCTCATCTCCTAATTCCATCCTAATTCCATCACATTGTGGGTGAGGATTTTAACATATAAATTCGGGGGTGATACAAACATTTAAGCCACAACAAACCACAAATAAATAAATGCTTCCAAACCTATTAAGAGCATTCTTCTCCCTTTAAATTAATGTCGACATTAGAATTCATTAGAGGAGACCATATTTTTTTTTTGTATTCTGCTGTTATGTAACTCAACAATACACACTTCTTCAATCGGCCTCTCGTACAAGCCTTATGTTTCACAAACAATGGTTTGTGAAGGAAGTGTATATAATATATATATAACTAATATAACTATAGCAAAGAAACATTGTGATTTGTTAAAAATAATCATGTCTTAGTTCAGGCTGCCATTACAGAATACCATAGACTAGGTGGCTTAAAATATAAATAATACATATTTTTAAATAAATGCATCAGAGACATTTAAAAATATTTTAAGCTTTAGGGTAGAGTCGTGGCAGGGAACAGTTTGTATTTCTTTATGCCACTGCATCTTCAAAAAAAAAAAAAAAGGAACTAAGTTATGTATGTTAAAGGAAATGTGTCACATTAGTAGACCTAATTTCCTTTTTCTTGGTGCTTATTATCGGAATGGATTATTGCTTAATGAACATTTTTAAAAAAAGGGACCTCCTTCCACCCTGGGAATTTTTACAACATTTTGAAGAACAAAGCTTAGTTTAAAAAGAATTTTCTTTGAATTTAAAAGCTGTTGTAAACATTAAGCATGTGCATTTTTATATGCATTTGTAGGCAAACATCACACTTTCAGGCTTTAGCACCCTCTGACCTCTACCCACAATGTCACTCTGCATGCCTCAGAAAACAAAAAGAAGTAATGCCACTGGATAAATAACTTGAAGTGAGAGACCCTGTTCATTGCTATGAGAAGCCAACAATTTGTTTGACTCCTTGCTTTAGCAATAACATTTCTCTTGTCACCAAGCATCAGTAACATGTAAGGTCTATCAATAAAATATAATATGACGTTTGCTGCAAAAATGTAGCAATTTTTATATCACATTTTTGGATCATCTTCATTTTATCATTCTCTTAAACCTCCTACTCACTTTCCTTCTTTGAAATTCAGTAATTTTATTTTTTATTATCCATTTTGGATATTGATTTTTTTTAGATCTTCTTTTCTTCTGTAATCAGTTGCCATTTTGACCCTTCATCCCACTGCCACATAAACTTTCTAAAATTTGATGAGCTGCGCCCTATGTACCATCCTCAGAAAGTTTCCTTCATTATGCCTAGCATCTAAGAAAGAAAGTAGATTATAATATTTAAAAACATGTTTTTCAGATGTTCCACCTTTTTGTGGTAAAATGGTTTAATAATGATTTTTAACATTTTCTTGCAAAGATAAAGGACAGTCTTTAATCACAATGGTACAAATTGCTTATATTCAAGAACAGAATTTACAGCATCTAGAGTAGAACTTGAGGAATCCCTGTTCCCACTTAGACTCTATCTTCTCATCTACCCTGTCCCCAGAAGGCCCAGCTAATATTGCCTGACCAGTAAACTATGAAAACAAAAGTGAATGACTCAATATATCTCATTAAGATTCCACTCAAACGCCTGGGCGCGGTGACTCATGCCTGTAATCCCAGCACTTTGGAAGGCCGAGGTGGGCAGATCATGAGGTCAGGAGATTGAAACCATCCTGACTAACACGGTGAAACCCCCTCTCTACTAAAAATACAAAAAATTAGCCAGGGTGGTGGCAGGCGCTTGTAGTCCCAGCTACTCGGGAGGCTGAGGTGTGAACCCAGGAGGCGGAGCTTGCAGTGAGCCGAGATGGCGCCACTGCACTCCAGCCTGGGCGACAGAGTGAGACTCCGTCTCAAAAAAAAAGGGAAAAAAAAAAAAAAAAAAGATTCCACTCAAAGGTAATTTCTACCTTGGGCCGATGTAGTTCAAGGTTGGGCTGATGATCTTATGCTAATTTCCAGTTTTCTCTCCATCTATGTGTACTTTATACCCTTTAAAATGCATGAGACATAAAGTGTAGGGGAAATAAAAAGAAATTATTTTTCACACAGATGGCAATACATATAAATGTACCATCACCCCCCAAGACATGGTCCTAGCATAAATGGATCCCAGAGAGGTCTGGACACTTTTGTAAATGATGAAGCCATAAATGGTAGTGAATAGAGCGTGCAAGTGAGTATTGTGCCATATCTTCAAGTTTGATTTCAGGCAAGCAAATACAACCTCCATGCTATGAGCCCCAGAATTCCTTTTGGAAGCAGAATTCCGAGCAAGATTACAGGTAAAAATGACTCTCCTTTGGCTACCCAGCCTCACTGTAGTGCCTTGGTTAAAATAGGCTTGCCAAATCACTTCAGGAGAGTTGTTTCATTCCATCCTGATCAAATTTTACAGGTCTGTGATTCAAATTATTCCACGTTGTGGGTTGCAAGACTTCATCAAGAATGAATTTGTTCTGCTTGGAGTCCTTAGTTAGTGTTTGAGAAAGACCTCTGTGATTAGCCAAATCAAAACCTTTCAGCGGCGGCAGCAGCCACATTCAGACTGCATTTCTGCAGCTGACTTATCTAACAAAACATTATCCTCTCTTTAATCAAGGGCCTAAACACATGATTTTGTTACCCACTTTCAGTAAATAATTGAACTGCGAGCAATCTGGAAGAGCTATGAAGAGACATGTCCTATCCCCATCCCTAGGTGGGGGTATCTCTTCAATGCCACTCCACATAAATCCTCTCAAATCCTCTAAGTCCTCTCAACCCAGCTACTCATTCAGGGTGATAGAAGTGAGGCCTTTAGAATTCTTCTGCCAAGGGAGCAGCTGAACGCAGGCAATTCAGATATGTGTGAAAAATCTTAACAGGAGCACATCAGGGAAGTCTCTGCCTGACCAAACAAAGGCATTTCTCCCGCATTTACCAGCCAGAATCTTCTTTAGGTTAATTGTTCTGCATATTGCAGGTAGCTTATTTCCTGGGGCTTCCAGGAGCCACAGCTTCTTTCCACTATATGCAGAATCTGGGAAGCTAGGAAGACACTGGGTACATTTCCCTAGGCCTTGAAGGAGATTCTAAATAGCCGTCTTGTTTTTGCCTCAGACTTTCTTTTTTAAAGAAAACTCAATGACTGGCATCTCTCCTAGCTTAAGCATGCACACAAGTATAAAATTCTGATTTCTTGTTTCATGCATGGTTAGTTGTTTATTGTTATCATTTGCTGGTTGGCTAAGCTCATTGATGACTTTAGAAGGCAAGTAAGTACCTCCAGTTTACAGTTGAGTACCTTGGCTGGTGTGGAGCTATACTGGATGGGAGCTTATTTGGATGTCTGGTGTTTGTTCACGGTTATATGATGCTCTTACTTCTGCTTCAAAAACGGCAATCAATCAAGACATCTGACAAGTACTCTAGGATTGCTTTAGAACATCTGGCTGCCCAGCATCACCTGCAACCCTTCCACAGCCCCTAAGAGAGTAATGTTTCACTAATATTGCGGAAAATGCATCTTGACGATAATCCTGTGGCAACTCATAACTGATATTTTTCTTCCTAAACATGCATATTCTCTGCTCTATTCTTTTTGTGACAAACAGCAATTAGTTGACTTGATGTTAAAGACAAAGTCTGTGACATTTAGATAAGATAAAAATGAGGATACTTAATGAGTGTTGTATTGTTATTTAATCTTTATAATAACATGAACGATGAGTACAGTTATCTTCATTATTGAAGAAATAAAGCACGAAGAGGTTAAAATACTGTTAAAAAGAACACTGTATTATTAGCAGAAGTATTTTATCCTGTTATTTCTACCTTAATTTTCCAAACCAAACAGCATATTCATCACTGTTGTAGGATGAGATTTTAGTAAAGTAAAGAAATAGCCAATCTGTGGCTTTTGCATGCCCCAAGCCTAAATTTATTAATACAACGTTTGAGGGAAATATTACAATAGAAATAGTGACTTTTAGGGAAAGAAAAAATATAAAAAGTTAAAAGAAGGAAAATACCTTCCCATCTGCCACCTTCTAACTCCAAACCCTGGCTAAAGGAAAATTCTCCCACTTTAGATATTTGTGCTTATGTGATGAGTAAGAAATAAAGCTAAAGGGGAAAAAAGATGAAAGTGGTCCTGAGTTGAGACTATTGCTTCCTTAGAAAAACCAAAGTGATAATTAATAGACCTGTGTTGTGCTTGGGACTGCAAATAGCCTAGGAGAGAGTTTCACATCAGAGGTGACAAGCAGAGATGACTCAAATTCATTTAAATGTGAGTAACAAGATGAATGATTTTGCAAGAAGATGTATGTTAGGTGTCCCTTATGTATTTGTAGAACTAGTGATGAAGTTTTGGAAGAAAGTTAAGTTTTAATTTAGAAATACTGAGTTTGTGTGATAGCAACTCCTCCAGGATAAGATACCGAAGAAGGAAGTTGAAATGTAGTACTAGGAATTAGGAGAAAGAGCCAGACTAGGGACATTATTTTAAGAGTTAAGCATAAAGAGTATGGTTAAAGTCATGAAAAATGATAACTGAAAAGGCACTTAATATAAGCAGCAGTCATGTTCCAGTTACTTTTGTATTCCCAAATTCTTTAACAATACCTGGCACTTCACTGATTGGACTCATTGGACAAATGTGTGAAAAGAGTGGCTAGAGAGAGAGGAGAGGAAGTCAGAAACATTGGAGAAGAACTAGAAGCATAACCTGTCAAGAAATGAAAACCTCTCAAAGGTGTCAAAATCTCACTGAATTTCAGGATAATCTTCAAATTAAAGGATATAGATTATTTTAGAGGATTCCAACCTGGCTACATTTTCACATGACTTGGGGAACTTAAAAACAAACACACAAGCAAATCAAATCAAATGAAATAAAGAATATCTGGTCAGGTCACTTAAATCTGCACCTCATGCAACTGATTACAGATATCAGTATTTTTAAAATATTGCTCCTAAGTTGTTTCTAATGTTCAGCCAGTAAAGAACCACTGGATTCAATGAGTTTTATGACCTCTTAAATCATGGAAATTTTAACTTTTAGAAAATTTTTAAGTACTTGCTACATGTCAAAATACTTTTTGACTTTTCCAAAAAACACAAAAAACATTGACCTTAACTTTTCCAAGCCTTCTATGTCTACATTATCTTTAATCTCATCATTATTCTTGTGTTATCCAAAGTCATTTTTAACCATTGTTACTTCATCTCTTACATCCCATCAGTCATGAGATCTCACTGCTATGTTCCCTTCCTTTATATTTTCATTGTGACAGCTGTGGCTCCACACTACTTGTCCTCTTTGTCAGGCCTCTGAGCCCAAGCCAAGCCATCACATCCCCTGTGACTTGCACGTATATGCCCAGATGGCCTGAAGTAACTGAAGAATCACAAAAGAAGTGCAAATGCCCTGCCTCCCCTTAACTGATGACATTTCACCACAAAAGAAGTGAAAATGGCCAGTCCTTGCCTTAAGCGATGATATTATCTTGTGAAATTCCTTTTCCTGACTCATCTTGGTTCAAAAAGCTCCCCCACTGAGCACCTTATGATTCCCACTCCTGCCCACCAGAGAACAATCCCCCTTTGACTGTAATTTTCCTTTATCTGCCCAAATCCTATAAAAGGGCTCCACATTTATCTCCCTTTGCTGACTCTCTTTTCGGACTCAGCCTCCCTGCAGCCAGATGAAATAAACAGCCATGTTGCTCACACAAAGCCTGTTTGGTGGTCTCTTCACATGGACGCGCATGACGCTCTTGCTGTAGTGTTAATAATTTGTGAAATGATACCTTTAATTTGAAGTGTTGGCTGCTGCAATCTATCCCTTTCTTTGCCACCAAACTTACTTTCCCAAAAACAGGTCAGATTGTGCCACTCCCTGCTTGGAAGCCCTTCATGGATTCCTACTACTTAGAGAATAGACTCAAAACTCTGTAGTGTCCTTCATGAATTAACTTCAACCACCCATTCCAGTCTCAATTCTTGCTTCATTCTGCCCCACTCTCAGTGTTCTAGCCTCTGGAATACCTGCTCCGCAAGCTTCACTATACACATTAACTCCTCATGTCTCAAAGCTTCCTTCCTTCCTTTCCTTACCACAATGTGAACTTTTCAAAACAACTTGCTCAAAAACTACTTTCAGGAACCTTTTTCCTTCTCTGGCCAGAATTAATTTCTCCTTTTGCTCTACTCTCTTGTCACGTTGTATCTATATTACAGCACTTAATACATTATGTCTTACTTTATAGTTAATTGCTTTAAACTTCTTTCTCCCACACTAGATCGTGATCCCTTGGAGGCTAGTTGTCAAGTTTTACTATCTTCCTATCTCACATTTCCTCTAGTACTGTGCTTTGTAGAAAGTAGTTACTTAATACGGACTTATTTCTTTGACTTGAACTGAATTGACTAGCTTAATACTAAAGTTTTTTTTTTTTTACATAAAACTTTAAAATAAATAAATATGTCCTAGGAACCTAGTAAATACTTTTCCATACTAAAGGTATATTGACATTTAATACAACTGATGTGATTCAGTTTCCATTTTAAGCATATGTTATTGTTTTTCAGTTATGAGAATGTCTAATAAACAAGTCAATAAGTTTTAGATTTTGTTTTTCATTTGACCCTATTTATCTGTCAAACAAGAAGCAATTAAAAAAAAATCCTAAGGGAAAGGATAGTGTAGCTAACAAAATTGCCTTTGTTCTTTCGGGATTTAAGGTAAATTGTGTTTGTAAAATCAGTTTGGATTTAGCTTATCTTCTTGTGAGAGCTAATGGATTTCTCTTTCTATTTAATAATTATGGTAAAGACTATTTCTGAATAACCATGGGCTTAAAAAATCGAAAATGACAGCTTTTAAAGTTTTGCTCCTCACCCTTTTAATAATACGAAAGTCAAAATTGCTCTCATTGTGTTACCTAGGTTGTATCATGCATTAAGAAAACATTCTACCAGAATAAATACTAAATGACTTTCCTAGCCACATGCCTTCTGCTTAACTAATGATCCATGCTGAGGAGCCCTAATCAGTTATTGCTTACCTAGGCATATAGGTGACATAATGCATGGATGAAGCTATAGTTATAGCATTCTTTTTTTATTTTTTCCAATGATTTACAGGAAATCACTTTTCTAACGTGTCTGAAAAAATTATTAATGACACAACTACTACCTGGGTTATTGAAAGTTTTAAAAATTGTCATCAGCTGAAACTGAGTCTGTTGACCAATAAAGTTATTGCTAAAACATAATGAATAAAGGTTCAAGAGGCCATCTTCTCAATAAATAACTGGTTATGTTTTCAAGAAATTAAAGCTCTTATGTCTTTCTCTATTTGGTTCAGATGGTTGCCATTTGTCCATTGCAGGCAAATGAGTAGCCAGACACTTCAGAGATTCTAGTTTTTTTCATTAACCTGCTGTGAGTCCTTAGAAAAGCCAGCAATATCTATGTATTCTCTTTACCTGGGCAAGGGAAGGAAGCGAGCAGTTCTCTCCTCTATAAGATTATTCTCTACGACAGCTGCATCTTATTATTCTTCTCATTCCCGTTACAGGAGAGTATTACTACCAAACCATCTTTGCCTCAGTACTGCATCTTTGCCTGAGTACTGCATCTTGGCTAAACACACCTAATTTAACTGTATTTAATTTTAAAACATCTATAGGAATAAAAATGTGTGGGCTGGGCACGGTAGCTCAAGCCTGTAATCCCAGCACTTTGGGAGGCCGAGGCAGGTGGATCACCTGAGGTCAGGAGTTTGAGACCAGCCTGGCCAACATGGTGAAACCCCGTCCCTACTGAAAATACAAAAATTAGCCGGGCGTGATGGCAGGCACCTGTAATCCTAGCTACTCAGGAGGCTAAGGCAGGAGAATTGCTTGAACCCAGGAGGCGGAGGTTGTGGTGAGCCAAGACCATGCCATTGTACTCCAGTCTGGGGACCAGAGTGAGACTCCGTCTCAAAAAAAAAAAAAAAAAAAAAAAAAGAAAAATAAAATGGTTGAAATTTTAACAGTAGGGAATATAAAATTAATTTCCACCATCTTAGGGCCACTACTTTTCAATGGCAATGAGAAGTCATTTAGGCATTTTAATCAGAAATGTGAAGTTAAGAATAAATTACAGAGGTCCAAGCCAAAAGAAGCTGAGCCAAGTTTAGGTTCTGCTGCAATCTACCTGATGTAGATAGTGACAATGGTTTGGATGAGAGAATTGGTAGCAGGAACTGTAAGGCATAATGAATTTGAGAAAGAAATTAGAGGTGGATTCAACAGGGATTTGAAATTGATTTAACAGAGTAAAGAGAGAAGAAAATGTTGAGAAATCAAGAAGAGTATCATAGTAGCTGACTTCAGGACTGTAAACATGTCAAAGAAAACGAGAGGGAAAAACTGGTTTGGAGCAAGAAACAATGATGTAAATTTTTAAATTTTTGGATGTTAGGTTTCTAAGAGTCATTCACATGGGAATAGTAGGCAGCTATACACACACACACACACACACACACACACATACGCACACACGTAGAACTAGAACTCAACAGAAGAATCTGTGTTGAAGACAAATTAGGAAATCAATACCCTTGATGTTACATGAAGCTGTGGGAAACAATGAATGATCTAAAACAGAAAGAATCTCATTGAAAGAGGAAAGATTACCTGTGCTATAATCACAATGATCACCATTATATAAGTGTAAAAACAGAAGATTCACTAAAGGTTATTGAGCAACGGAAGGCAGGCAAAAATTTTAAGAGAAGGGAATGTTTTTGAAAGCACAGAACGTTCAACAGCATCATAAGCTACTGGGAGATGAAGTAAATATGGGCCTGAAAACAGGTACTACATTCAGAAGCAACAGGACTGTAACCATGGTAATAACAGTGTCAGTGTGGACCAGAGTAGTGGAGATACAAACAAATTGAGGAGGGTTCATGGAACACAACAAAATGGAAACAGCAAAGGTCCTAGCCATTTTCTGGAATTTGACTGTAAGTGAAAAGAGGAAAGATGACTGGAGAGAAGACATGGAACATAGACTGTTGTTTTTGATTAAAGAGGCTAAGGCATATTCACCTGGAAGGAGGCAGTAGAGATGGTGAAGCTGAAAAACAGGAAAGGGATAATAAGATTCTTGTGGCAATGTTCCCCAGTTCAAATTTTAAATCTGGGTAATGCTACATAATCTATTTCCCTTTGGAACGTACGTAATACATAATACATAATGGCATTTTAATAAAACAAACTTCTGTGAATTTAGCAATAAATCTGTCTGACTTTGTGTATCCCAGGTTTCCTCAAACTAATATCATCAAAGAACATCTTTTTCTTATACAATACTCGTTAATTACCTAAAGAAAGAGAATTGCTGTTTTGGAACTTTGTGGTAAGAAAGGGTTCCTAGCTTAGGGAGAGACAGTAAATGGGATTCTGTGCTCACACAGGAGGATTCATTTTGAAGGTAGGAGAAGTAGTCCCAGTGTGACAGCATAAAAGAAAAAAGAGTTTGGATGCTACCTGCTTTATAAGCTTGATGGCGATAGTTGATAAATTCTATTTATCTCTAAAATTTAAGATTATGTCTTAGCAAAGCATACACTGAAGTAAGCTCACAAATACATAAACTGAGCTACACACATACAGACCAACACACATTCACATAAACACAAATCATACATAAACTCACAAACGCTAGCACTTAACATATATAAATTCACATACATGGAGACACTACATAATATTCAGATGGAAAAAGATTACAGTTTATAAAAAGATTATTGAAACAATCTCTGAAGAGAATGTCAGAGAAAGCTGAGTGGAATTTCTCAGCATTGTTGAGTCCCAAGTAATGTAGAGATCATAATTTACTTTGACACTCATCTGCTTGCTCGTGCAACTTCTGCAGTAGCTTTAAATGGCTTCTTTTGTGGAAAAAGATAATTCATAATTAGGACCAATTCAGGATCAAGGTTTTCCAGGCTGTGTAAAGGAGAAAAATAAGGTGAAGGAATGGAGCATACTGGTAAAAGAAAAGTTGAAGTATTGCACAATAAATTTAACAGTGTAAACATAACACTAATCATAATTATGATATACAAGATCCTCAGAAGATCTGGAACCATAACTCAGATAATCTGGTTTCAGGTTGTGCTCTAGAGAAGACTTCCCAGACCAAATAGTGAGATAAATTGTCTGCGTGTCTTGATGGAGTCAAAGATCAGCTATAGTAAGAGACACTAAAAAGGAAAGACAGAAAAAAAAGGAATTTGTATTAGGTAATAGTATTTGAAATTATGAATTTAGAGATGAAGTTGTGGTGACAAGATCTAGACTCGGACACTAGCAAATGGATGGTTGGAGTACAAAGGAGATTAATGTCACTGGAGAGGAGTGTAAGAGATTTTAAAGCTAGAATATTGAGTGGGTCATCTACATACCCACTAGATTAACTTGCTATAAAGTTAGAGAGAGGGAGAGCGAGCAAAGAAGATGGTGAAGTCTACAGATTTCAAGGAATTGCAGATAGTTGGGTGGCAACACAAGTTAGAGAATATGTAGCTAGAAGAGTGGAATAGCATGTCATACCGAAGCTGAGAATTGTTTTATATGAAAATAGTTTTTTTGTAAAATAATCCATGATTATCATTACAAATTCAAACAATGAAGAAAATTACAGAGAAAAATAAATTAAAATCTAATCACATGAAATTACTATTATTAGTATGCTTACATAATCTCTTCTAGCATGTCTGCAGTCACAGAAGCAAGGTTTTTTCATGAGAATGGAGGAGTTCTTATCAGGACGTGGAAAATGAGGAGAACGTCAAAGCCACATTCCAACACTGAGAAAAATGGGTTGTGGAAAAATGTATGTCTGCCTGAAAGGGGAAAGAGTGGCTTAAGGAGATAGCCATTGCCAGATAAAGGAAAGAAATAGAGATAATGTTCTTTTATTAGAGAGTGATTGTGATGTGATGTTTTTTAATCATAGAATGTAGATTTCAGAAGTCATAGAAGACTGTTTGGAAGCAGGAAAGCTGGTCAAGGATGGGTCATGCTAAAGGGAGTGCACAACTTCATGGGCAAAAATGTGGCCAAAGAAAGATGATACAGGGATTCCATCTCAATGGCAACCGAAGAACATGCAGCATGGCAGATGAGGCTGATGCACAGCTAGCAGTGCATTTATTCCAATGATCTCTTCAGAATCTGGTGGACACACAGTCCCCTCAGGATTCAGTGGCAGAGGTGGCACTCATTTATTCTCTCATTCACTCAAAAATAGGCTAAAACACCTAGTATGGCCAGGAACTGAATTCATCTCTAGTGCATACACTGATAAATATGAGAGACATAGTCCCTGCCCTCAGATTGAACAGAATGGCAAAATAGTATGTGTTTATAAATGATAATTGAATGTCTGAAAGTAGACAGTGTACAAAGAAATATGTTCCCCAGTAGAGAAATATGAGAAAAATTTCCAGTGAAGCAAGAACTGACCCAGGAAAGGAGCAATACACTTCAATCGTAGTTTTCAGATAAAATAGTGAAAAAGTTCAACATCTCCTAACTAGTTAACAATTACCTGGACTCTTCAGTTACACAAATAAATTTTAACATATTTGAACTTTAGGGAATTAGCATAACTACCAGGAGTGCCCATGTCATGTCTTAAAAATACTAAGAAAAAGAAGATACCAAGTTTTATATATATATATATATATATAATATATATATTATACTTGAATCTTCTATATGTAATTATTAAATATTATTTAATAGACAAGATTCTTTTAGTGTAATAGTTTAATGTAATAAGACATCACATAGTTTCATGCATATGTACAAAAAAGGAGTCACTAGCTTTTTGAGTCATGATTTAATTCACAAAGACACAAAGCATGACTTTGTATAACTACAGCAAACCAGATCTGACATCAATAGCAACATCATCATATGTATACCCAGAGGAGTTGCTAATATGTTCAATATATTTATAAATCTCTAAAGATCATCCACAGCAAATTTCTCCTATCAGATACTGTTTCATTTCTGAATCTTTTCTTTCTTTCTTTCTTTTTTTTATTATTATACTTTAAGTTCTAGGGTACATGTGCATAATGTGCAGGTTTGTTACATATGTATACTTGTGCCATGTTGGTGTGCTGCACCCATCAACTCGTCAGCACCCATCAATTCGTCATTTATATCAGGTATAACTCCCAATGCAATCCCTCCCGCCTCCCCCACCATGATAGGCCCCGATGTGTGATGTTCCCCTTCCCGAGTCCAAGTGATGTCATTGTTCAGTTCCTACCTATGAGTGAGAACATGCGGTGTTTGGTTTTCTGTTCTTGTGATAGTTTGCTAAGAATGATGGTTTCCAGCTGTATCCATGTCCCTACAAAGGACGCAAACTCATCCTTTTTTATGGCTGCATAATATTCCATGGTATATATGTGCCACATTTCCTTAATCCAGTCTGTCACAGATGGACATTTGGGTTGATTCTAAGTCTTTGCTATTGTGAATAGTGCCGCAATAAACATACGTGTGCATGTGTCTTTATAGCAGCATGATTTATAATCCTTTGGGTATATACCCAGTAGTGGGATGGCTGGGTCATATGGTACATCTAGATCTAGATCCTTGAGAAATCGCCATACTGTTTTCCATAATGGTTGAATTAGTTTACAATCCCACCAACAGTGTAAAAGTGTTCCTATTTCTCCACATCCTCTCCAGCACCTGTTGTTTCTTGACTTTTTAATGATTGCCATTCTAACTGGTGTGAGATGGTATCTCATTGTGGTTTTGATTTGTATTTATCTGATGGTCAGTGATGATGAGCATTTTTTCATGTGTCTGTTGGCTGTATGAATGTCTTCTTTTGAGAAATGTCTGTTCATATCCTTTGCCCACTTTTTGATGGGGTTGTTTTTTTCTTGTAAATTTGTTTGAGTTCTTTGTAGATTCTGGATATTAGCCCTTTGTCAGATGAGTAGATTGCAAAATTTTCTCCCATTCTGTAGGTTGCCTGTTCACTCTGATGGTAGTTTCTTTTGCTGTGCAGAAGCTCTTTAGTTTAATCATATCCCATTTGTCAATTTTGACTTTTGCTGCCATTGCTTTTGGTGTTTTAGACATGAAGTCCTTGCCCATGCCTATGTCCTGAATGGTACTACCTAGGTTTTCTTCTAGGGTTTTTATGGTATTAGGTCTAACATTTAAGTCTCTAATCCATCTTGAATTAATTTTCGTATAAGGAGTAAGGAAAGGATCCAGTTTCAGCTTTCTACTTATGGCTAGCCAATTTTCCCAGCACCATTTATTAAATAGGGAGTCCTTTCCCCATTTCTTGTTTCTCTCAGGTTTGTCAAAGATCAGATGACTGTAGATGTGTGGTATTATTTCTGAGGACTCTGTTCTGTTCCATTGGTCTATATCTCTGTTTTGGTACCAGTACCATGCTCTTTTGGTTACTGTAGCCTTGTAGTATAGTTTGAAGTCAGGTAGCGTGATGCCTCCGGCTTTGTTCTTTTGACTTAGGATTTTCTTGGCAATGCGGGCTCTTTTTTGGCTCCATATGAACTTTAAAGCCGTTTTTTTCCAATTCTGTGAAGAAACTCATTGGTAGCTTGATGGGGATGGCATTGAATCTATAAATAACTTTGGGCAGTATGGCCATTTTCACCATATTGATTCTTCCTATCCATGAGCATGGTATGTTCTTCCATTTGTTAGTGTCCTCTTTTATTTCACTGAGCAGTGGTTTGTAGTTCTCCTTGAAGAGGTCCTTTACATCCCTTGTAAGTTGGATTCCTAGGTATCTTTTCTTTCAAAGATAAAAATTATAATATTCTTTCAAAAAGAAGATTCAGAGATTCTGTATATGTATAGATTCCTCAGCAATTTCAAACAGATTTTAAATATTATTTGGCCTGAAGAAATATCTTGTACTGTTAGCACCATGATTCATAACATAAGCTAAATCCATAGGTAATATCGTTAATTGTTCTTTTTATTTTTAGGAGTTGATGAACTGTGGCTGAAACAGTTATTCGTAAACTAAGGAAATGTGATATACTTGCCAGTGAGGAGAATAAAAAGCTTTTCAGTTTATTCCTAGGCAGCTCTATTACAGGCAGTTACGCTCCAAGCTTTAGTAACATTTTTCAGAGAGCAGGCACCACAGGGAGACAGAGGAGTGACAGATGGGTAGTGGCAGTGGCATTTTAGCACCACAGAGTGAGGGCAATTGTTCACCTTTGAAGGCACTTGCTCCTGTGGCATTGGTTTGAATGTGGTCTCCATGAGAGGACATCACCTGGCTCACCTGAGGCTGTGTAAATTGGAAACATACTGTCTAGCAGATGAGCAATAAGGTTATGAACAAAACGGTAGAGATGCTTTAAAAATCTAATTTCTGATTACCACTGGCTTGGAAGCTTATTTGTCAATAATTTGATTAGGAACAGCAGGAAATTTCTCTTTGTGTGAAGATGGTCTGGACTAACCTACCGAAATAAGTGGCTGTTTTTCCCCTACAGGTTGTTACTTAGCCCAAGAATAAGCCACAGAAGAGAAAATTCTGGGAATAATTCCAGCCAAGGAGAAGAAAAGAATCCCACTTAAAACGCCCTTTTGGCCAGGCGCGGTGGCTCACGCCTGTAATCCCAGCACTTTGGGAGGCTGAGGCGGGCAGATAAGGAGGTCAGGAGATCAAGACCATCCTGGCTAACATGGTGAAACCCCGTCTCTACTAAAAATACAAAAAATTAGCCTGACCCAGTGGCGGGCGCCTGTAGTCCCAGCTACTCGGGAGGCTGAGGCAGGAGAATGGGATGAACCCAGAGGTGGAGCTTGCAGTGAGCCCAGATAGCACCACTGCACCCCAGCCTGGGCGACAGAGGGAGACTTTGCCTCAAAAAAAACAAAACAAAACAAAACAAAATAAAACAACAACAAAAAACGTCCTTTCAGTCCTTCTCCTTAAGTATCTAATTATTTGAATAATTATTATATACTTTCATTTTTAATTGTTTTTCCAGACATTCATACAGTTAGGATACCAGCAGCTCTTCTGAATATTTTCTGACTCATTGTACAGAAAATCATGACATAAAATGACTTAATATAAGATGGATGTAAATGAATGATTTAGAACTTAGTTAAAAGTACTAAAATCATTTATGAAGCTTTTCCATGTGTGAGAGCTTTCTGGTTACGGAAAAATCTCCTTTCCCAGGTATTCTGTTGATGATTAACTTCCCTTAAGCATTCAACAGGGAAAAAATTCACTTAATATTCAAATTAATTAAAATTTTGAAAGCTGGCTAATTTGTAGAGTACATACTCATTGTTTGCAGAGCAAAAGCTGCAAATTCTGCTTTGCTGAAATGGTTTTGTTTGTATTGTGCATCTTGATGTTTCATTGACCCCATTTTTCATGTCAGCATCACACTTCATTTCTTGCTCATGTGTGCCCACCATCTGAATGGTCGGAGTGAATGGAATGCAGGACTATGGGCCAAGACTTGAACATGACTTCATCATCTACTTGCCCAGTTCTTCTAAAGCAGGGAGGTAACCAGAGAGCCATCAATAACCTAGACAGCCATTACCTCTCTTAAGAAAGTCTATACTGTATTAGGTGAATCAGAAGCAAATTTCCCTCCCACCTCAACTATACATTTTTCTTGGATTCTACTAGCTGTGACATTTTTCCTTAAGAATCCTCATGGTTGGCTAGTTACAGAACATTAAAATCATAAAATTCTGGAGCTGCTTAATATTTTTTAAAAACCCCAAAATTCATATTTAAGATGTTGCCCCTAGAAGCTCATGTTAGTTACATCCTAAATGTTTTCTACTCTTAGGAAATGATATTATTTTACCTCTTAGACATCTTTGGAAAAAAAACTAATAAAATACTCAGACAAAAATTGGGGAGAAATGTGGTGAAAACAAATTCTTCCTTTTGTAAATAAGTATGAGTCATTTTCAGGCAAGTGTTTTGTCTCTGTACACATCAGACTTACTACCTAAATAATAATTGCTGCTGCTAGGGTTTGAATATTGTCCTCTCCAAACCTCATGTTGAAATTTGATCCCCACTATTGAAGGAGGAACCTAATAGGAAGCGTTTGGATCATAGAAGTGTATCTCTCATGAAGACACTGATGCTCTCCCTCTGGGTGATGACTGCCTTCTTACACTATTAGTTCCCACTAGAGCTGGTTGTTAAAAAGAGCCTGGCATCTCCTCTCCCTCTCTCTTGCTTCCCTTCTCACCATGTGATCTATGCATACATTAGCTTTCCTTCACCTTCCACATGAGTGGAAGTAGCCTGAGGCCCTCATCAGAAGCAGATGCTGGTGCTGTGCTTCTTGTACAGCCTGCAGAGCCATGAGCCAAATAAACCACTTTTCTTTATCAACTACCCGGCCTCAGGTATTTCTTTATAGCAACACGGAACAGACTGAGACAGATGCTAACATATATTAAACGTCCATTGTGCATCAGGCACAGTGGAATGTGCTTATATGGAATACATCACGAAGTCCTTCTACTCTGCCAGTGAGCCAGGCACTATCACATGTAAGAAAAAGGAGACGTAGAGAACTTAAGTGATTTTTCCAACATCACACAGCTACTAAGTGGCAGACAACAGGACTCAAGACCACAGAAGATTGATGCCAGACTTCACTCAGTCAGTAACTCTTTTCAGTGTCTTTCTCCCCTAAGACACTTCTACTGGTACAAATCTCACTAGAAAACAAAAACTAATGAAATTTATAGAAAGACAGAAAGAGCAGGAGAAGGATAAATTATTTTCAGGTTTAAATCCAACCCCAAAGTGCCATTCTGCATCCAGCATACCTAGTAATTCTTCTTTTTCTTTTTTTCTTTTTTAATATAAGACATTTTGTGTTGAAACAGGACTAACTATCTACCTGAAATAATTAATTGCATATGCTGTTTAAACTGCCGAAAATATATTAAGAAGGAAAATTCACTGTGGCTTTTGGAGATAACTACTTTCAAAGAAAAAAAGTCAGATAAACATATCTGGGTACAGTTTCCAACTGCACAGCTATATGTTGTTTCTGAAGTAATACAAATCAAATAAGATCAGCAATAGTGACTCCACTGAGGAAAAATTCACCTTTAGAATGGAGGAATTTGTGTATCGCTTATGCTGATTTAAGAGTTATACACATGAAAAGGAATCCCCATGGTGTCTGATCTAATCTTGACACTGACAGCATCCACAAGATCGATTGTCATTCGCAGCTCAAAGCTATTGCCTAGGGAAGAAAAAATGCTTTGATAACTCATTTTGTCGAAGAAAAAGATTTCACGGTGTGAAATATTGATTAAAACTTTAACATAAAATTGGTACTTTCTGAAAGAACCTTGTAAACGGAATAAAGAGAATAACAAAGAAAATACAAAGGGCACTTTTTAAGATTGTTTTCAAAATGTTGATCTTTAAAAAATCTTGTGAAAAAATGTACATTACATTCTAATATCTACATCAATATAATTTTTTCACTGTGGCAAAATGTTTTCTTCATATTGTTATTGTTTTATATTTTAAGGTCAAAGTGCTTCACTATGTTTTTTTTGGTTAATAAAATAAATGCATTTGAGCTCTAGCTTTCAGACTATTATTTCTTTTAGTACAAACAAGTTAAGGGAAAGTCAATAATGCCAATAGACGTTTTATAGTCAAGGAAGACCTGTGAGTTTATCTTACCTTTTCAATCAATAAACATATTTATAAAATACTATAATGTGCTCACCATAATTTTTGGAGAGCTCCTATTGTATTAGAGGGTGTGGGAAGTTATATAATAATTCTAACGTAAAGAAGTCACGGCAAATTGGGGTCTCAAAAGTGATTATATTGCTAAGAGTGAGAAATGTCTAAAACATGAAAAAGTCACCCTGGATAAATCATGTTTCTTTTAAGAAAATGGGGTTAGAGTGGAAAGAAGGTAAAAAGAAGGGTTAAAACAGGAGGATCATGTTGAATCTCAGCTAAATTACCGTAAGCTTTTCAGAGAAAGGTAAGAGCAAAGATGTGTGTATTGTCGGACTACCTCATCTGCCTCCTTCAAATGGTTTATCACTCAGTCCACCTACATTTACTGTGCACCTACTCTGATGACTGCTATAAAAAAAGCAAGTCTAAAAATATGACTCCTATGATTTGATTAAGAGAAGATTTCTAATGAAGTATTATAGTGCATAAGGTTCATCTAAAGGTATATGTAATATTTTGAGAGGATGTGATGAAATGGCAAATTATATTAGCACAGTGCCTGAAAAATAGTAAACAATCAAGATATTTTAGTTGATAAAAGTGTAGGGATCACTGGAGATCCAAGGACATAGGTTGCATCCTACTTCCTTTCCTGACACTTACCTTAGTGTGAGAACATGAATTTGAGGATCTATTTCTCCACTGACAAAACAAAACGAGGAGCAAAATACTTCAAATGATGGATTCTAGCTCTCTAGCATTATTATCACATGAATTTTGAAAAGAGAAGGGTATTTTAGATGAAACAAAAGGAAAATGATGGCAGTACTAGAGATGGAGATCAGACACCAATTGAGAAAGGCAGTTAGGTTGAGGATCTCCGTTCAATTCCGGGATTCAAATCCTGTGCCTACCACCAGCAGTGTGATCTTGGCAGGCAACTTAGACCTTGCATCTCAGTGTCTTCGCCATAAAATAGAAAGATAATTACACTTTCCTTATTGAGTTAATGGACAGATTAAGTGAGTACATTTAAGGTGCTTAGAACTGTGATTGGAACATAACACATGCTCAAAACATTTTAGATGCTGGTAAAAATGGCTCAGGTTATAGCATCCTGGAAATTCACATGGTCCTCTGATTTTAATCTGCTAAGTTTGTAAGCATAAAGCAATTTTTTTCCAGGAAGGCACAGAGTCCTAACTCAACTTTGTCATGATTGGATGGTTCTTTTTTAATCCTCTTGACAGGGCTACAGGCAGAGAAGCAATGTTACACTACTTGCAAAATAAAATGAAGAGACATATATTTAGCTCATTTATTTAAGGAGAGTCACTGTTTCACCCTTCTTCCTTTCCATTTCTGAAATGAATTTTTCTAAAATATCCAAAAATAAAGACAAACTATAAAGATTTTTTCTTTAGTTGCTTTAAGATCTTTGCCTAGGTATTTCACATGATGTTACAGAGATAGGCATGTCCAAGAAGGTGCAATTCTCAAAACACTCTTTTCTTTCTAACTTAGCCTTTCAAACTATTAGTCTTTGCCGTCCTACAAATCGTTTTATCTTGCATAGCCAGACAAATCCAATTATTTTCTTAATGCTGAGGTCTGTGACTAACATTCATTCCTTTGGGATTTAGTTAGAAACGTTAAACTTGCATGATGTATAACATGAAGTGGAGCATATTTACTAGCTGTGACCTTTATCATCCATAGTATCAATAAGCAGTTTAGACAAAGCCGGGGAGAAGGTCAGGTTAAAGATAAAGAAACTGGTCTCAAAGAAAGGCTTTTAAGTGATATTTAATTTAATTGTCTGCTTTATCTTAAAAATTATGGAACATTTCCCCTTTCTCCATAACCTGTGTCCTATATCTCTCATTCTGTGACTACAATACAACTTTGCTTAGTTGTGCTTTTAAAATCATTTTTTGAATCAATTTTGCTACATGGCAATGATACTTTCTGATATAATGGAAAAAATATCTTTTTGGTTAAGATAATTAAGAGTGTAATGTGTGTAAATGTATAATAAGTTTAATATATCAACCTTTAACTCCCCTTATGTTCAGCATTTCTTAGAATGTGGTGTCAGTACAACTAGATTACCCATAGATTTAACTACCCCACTGCATTTTATTTATTCAGCCAGTAGTTATCCATGTGTTTTAGAGCACTAATTGTTCACTCTCTAACACTTGCACTTGTACCTCATGTTAGTTTGACTCCTTTACCTAGCTGACCTTCTTTTGACACAGTTGTCACAAATGTAAATGTTTACAGGAGTCAGGCAAATACAATTAATGCCCAAAGCAAGTGTAAGATGAATATTTGTATGTGTTAAGTTATATTTTCAGGGAGCCATATAATACAACGTGGATTAATATTATTCTGCAAATTATAACCTATACTTTCTGAGTGATAATGTCCTTTTTTATTTTTTCTATGAGCAACTGACCTGCTTAGATTTGGATAAGAAAACTTATGCCAAGCTCTTACAACTATGTCAGAACTTCTTCAAAAAGTTGTCCATTTGGCATTCTGGCCTGGATCAGAACAAAGCTAGCCCAGTGTCTAGGCTCTATGGTTATATAGTAAGACTCTTGCCTCATTTGATTTTTGGAATTTTACATAGCAGAAATGGGCACTGTTCACTTTTCAGGCTAAAAGAGCACGTGATTTTGGTTGATATATGTTAATGCTTCAAACCTCCATGTACTGAGCTCCATCTTACAGAATACATTGCAGCATCCACAATAAGTTCGCTGTATAGAACCCATGGAAAGATTCTCAGGTACACATCATCACTTGGGGCCGGAAGTTGTCTTAGTGGATGGCCTTTAAGGATCTTGATCTTATTGTCCACTACATCATTCTTGCCCTCATAGATTTTCTTTTTTTCTTTTTAACCAAATCTTTATACTCAAATCTTTATTTTTTTTTTCCAAGAAAAAAAAAAAGTACCTTAAATCTTGTTAACAGACAGGATTCTAGTAGCAAATGATATAAATAAAATTTTAAAAATAGATACATAAAAGGAATAGTCATAGCAACCTTGAAATTTATTTCGGGGCTACACCAAACTTGTATTTTATTTAATGTTAATTTCTTTCTTTTCTCTTTTCATTTTATTATATTCTTTTTTTTAAATAGAGGCAGGGTCTTCTTATGTTGCCCAGGCTGTTCTTGAACTCCTGGGCTTGAGGGATCTTCCTGCCTCAACCTCCCAAAGTGCTAGGATTACAGGCATAAGCCACCATACCTGGCCTTTAATTGCAATTTCTATCAAAAATTTAGCATAAAAAAAGTCTTTAGAGAAACAAAAAAGCTTTTGAGACATGCTACTAGATGCTTAATTAATTGTGGTACCACTGTGGTTAACTTTACCCCACCACAAAGTATTTAAAAACAGTCACTGACCCAGAAAAATGCTCCTCAACCTCTGAAAGATACGCAGCTGCTCTCATCGCAGCAATATTTTATTGTGGTCCCCAGTAGTGTCGTCCCCAGGTGAATATTTTTCTGCAGCATCCCAATTTACTAATTCCTAATTAGCAAATTAGGATACACTAATAATTTGATTTTTAAATGTATTATAAATTGACTGACCCATAGGGAGTACAGTGATTTATTAATGAAGATCTAGAATAATAGATACAGAAATGGTACTTAGCTAGTTTTTGTTCAATCAGTGCTTGTGAGGTATCTTTATGCTTGGTGAAAAGTGAATAAGAATCACCCCAAATCATTGTGTCAGCATCATTCTGGTATCCTAATTGCAAACAATTCAGCAAAAGTAATGTTGTACTGAAGAGAAAGACTGATACATGTCTGAGCCCCTCTTGGAACCCTAGCCTGGTCAAGGGGCAACATAGCCTCATATATGCAGGTCCTGAAACACCTTGGGGCATGTGTTTCACTCCACTGGTTCGATACACAGGCAGAGAATGAGAGAACTCCTGGAAGGAGAGAAATGGCGTTCAGAGCCCACACGTTTTTCCAGTTCAGCCTCTGGATAAGGAAACAGCACTGCTTTCTTCACCCCCATCACGTCCAAGATACCAGCACTGGGAGACAGCAAAAGCATTGTTTACTATGGTCAGAAACTATACTGGACCTCAAAGAAGACCTAACTCAAATCATCCCTAAACTAGATTTTTTTCACTACTGCTCAGTGGGCACAAACTAATTAGAAAATAAAATTGCTTGGGTAAACTACCATTCTAAAATGATCAAAAAAGCCAGACTTGAGTTTTTCTGTTACCAAGTGACTCATCCTAACTAATTTCTATACTTACATCTCCTAACTTGCTCTCCACTCTCAGACTGCTCTCCTTTTTCTGTCTAGGTTCATCAGGAACCTGTATTTTAACTGTTGCTGATTGTTAGGACAACTTGACTTTATAAACAATACTTTAATGTTCCCAGTCTTCCCAACACACTGGCACTGGCATAAGTCTGACTTTCTCCTTACCTATTGGCTTTCTTCCTCCTCCCTCTAAATATTATTAAATTTTACTTTCTCTGTGCCTGGTTCATGATTGTCAAGAAGCTATTTAATCTGTAGAACAGGTTTGTGAACATGTACTGGGGAGTTGGAGCAATGTAATGAAATAAGCTAAGACTTCAGACTGAAACAGACTAGTTTTGGCCAGGCGTGGTGGCTCACCGTGCTCAAAGCATTTTGGGAGGCTGAGGCAGGCAGATCACTAGGTCAGGAGTTCAAGACCAGCCTGGCCAACATGATGAAACTCTATCTCTGCTAAAAATACAAAAAATTAGCTGGGCATGGTGGCACACACCTGTAGTCCAGCTACTCAGGAGGCTGAGGCAGGAGAGTCACTTGAACCTGGCAGGCAGAGATTGCAGTAAGCCAAGATCGTGCGACTGCACTCCAGCTTGGGCAACAGTGTGAGACTTCGTCTCAGAAACAAAAAAAAGACAACTGTCGAGTGCCTGCTTCCTGTGCTTGTGTAATACAGAGAATGTATACACTTTGGGAGTTTTATATATCATGAATGAGATGGCTGAAATGACTAGTAATAAAGTCTAGCATATGACTATTATTTTAAAGATTAATAATCATTAGAGTGACATGAGTCCTTATAAAAGTATCTTTTGTGGAATCTAATAATATAAAAGACCAAACCCTTAGAAAAAAATGTGTGGTCATGTTAAAGTGTAATTGAAAATGAACCAGAGAGGACAAACTTGGCTGTTTTCAGCTTAGAGGCACATTTACCATATTCCCCATCCTCATCTTGAACACTTGCAAAGTTGCTTTGAATCAGTGACTGCAGTCAGACTTGGCTTTTAAAAATGTTTAGTTGCATCGAGAAGTCCTCCTGTTCTACCATATTGTCCCCCTAAGCTGCCATGATGTCTGAAGAATCTCACCTGTGAGCCCAGTATTTTGAGTCAATTGTGGTAGATGCTTCTTTCAATCCAGGGAAGTTATTTGAGTGGGATAACACATTAAACCATTATCACGCCATTAGTCTCTTGAATGAATTAGCTGTCACAGTACACAGAGTAAAGCCCCCAGGAAAAATGAAAGGCAAGCAGTGATGAAGAAAAAATAATTTTCTGTGTTTAGATTTTGCTGTCCAGTTAAGCAAATTTCACATGAAAAATCTGAATGAACTCTCTATAACTTAGAGTCCCACTGAGGATCAAGGATCGGGAAGGGCAGAGACAGATTGGTAGAAAACAAGTCTTACAAGAGGTCTTGATCCTAAACAAAACATCTTCCCACTCCAAAGCATTTTTCTTACTTTCCCCTTTCTTTATATTTTAGTAGGTTAAAACAAAAATCTATGTTTTATAATCTATGTTGTTAATTAGGTGGAATATTTGATTGAAGGCAAGCTATTTAATGTTTGATTAGAGTAGATACAGTCTTTGGCACAAAAATACACACCTATGTTCAATATTTTTGAGCACTTTCCACACATCAGTTTCCTTGCTAGGAAGAGGTAATTCATAGAAAAAGAACTTAAGTTTTCTAGCCCAGCCAGCATAACACTCTAGTGCAAGTCAACACATACAAGACAACTACATTGCAAGGACAACTCTCCCTTTAATATTTCAGTCAAATGTCTCATCTATCAATCCTTGACTTATCCAAATCCAAGGCAATTTGATCATCGCCTTATAAAAACAGCACCCCTTGCACATACCTTGCTCAGTACTTACCACCCTGAGTAACAATCATGTTTACATTTCCATCTCCAGAATTAAATCTTAAGCTTCTTTAAAGTCAAAGGTCAACTTTTGTTGAATTCTGTGCCTTTAGTACCTAACACAGAGTTTGATTTGTAATGGGTACTCAGATATTTAATGAATGAATAAATGAATACTATAATCACATCACAAACTGTCTTTGAAGAGGACATACAAAGACAAAACATTAATTCTAGCAAAGAGGAAGATATCACCGAGGAGACGACCTTCAACTTGGATTTTGGAGGCTGGGATAAATTATGCTAGTATACAATCAGACAAAGCTCAACAGATTCCTAAGCTGATTCTAAATGCATTCATCTAAATTGCTTAGAGTGTCCAAACACAATCTAAAGACAGCTTTTCAAAATAAACTAGAAATTGCTTAGAGAAATATGTTGAAGCTCAAAGCAGCAAAAGTATTTATTTTTCAAGCAGTGTAAGAAGCAATTTTGGGGGGGGGAAGCTAAGAAAATTCGTATTAGTGAACTTCAATGAGCACCATATACCACAGTGGGCCTTTTCCCTGGATTTCAGGGCACACAGCTGAAATCTGCATGAGGCTGTGATGCAACTGATCCTTTAATAGTGCAAATAAGGTGAACTGACAGACCTGCAGCAGTGTGTCACATGATTGACAGGATTTGGCACACTTTGGGTTCTCTTCACATGGAACTTGTCACTGGTTTTTAAGCTTATCTCTCTTCTTGCCTAAAGGGGGCAAATCAGCCTTCTAATGTTTTTCCAGATATTTTCGTGCTGAGACAGGAATGATGTGTGAGGAAATCTTGCCTAGAAATAGGATTTTATTATCATGATATTATTACAGCCACTTTGACTTAGATTGGTCCAAGGAAACCAGATCTCCTGTGAAATTAGCTACAATAGCACACTTACTGTACTTAATGGCAATTTTGTGGTGTATGACCATAGAAATGACCAATCTTGGTGTATCTTGGCAAGTAGCAAGCCAAGGGTCTCTGAACCCATAAAAAAAAAGATTTTGAATATCATAAATTTAACTGTACTCAAAAATATTGTTTTATTTGTTTTAGTTTAAAGAGATTTAGAGTCATTCCAGTGATGATGATTAGTAGACTTGAGTAATTTTTGTTTGTTTTTCAAAGTGTGCTACATTTGAAAGAGTTACATTAGGTAAGCCATGGAAAGAGAATCCCACAATCATGTTTTAGTATCCCCATGAAGAGAGACTATGATTTCACTGTAGTCTATCTTTACCAGACCACATCGGAATTATTGGTTTTTCAGTTACACATGCAATATTTTAAAAGGATCAAAGATCAAATGGATTGTGCAGAGAGGATAGCTATAATTGAGACATGTCTGAATACCATGGCTCATGAGGACAGATAATGTAGCTAGGGATATTGAACCTGAAGGAAACAATACTATAGAAATGAAAATGATAGCTGAAGAATGATCTTATATAAGATGAAATTAACCTTTTTAAAATTTTGTTTCAGAAGGCCTAGTTATAGTGAAAAGGTAAAAGTTACAAGAGGATAGGTTTTATTTCTAAAATGGTCATGGGTAAAGAAAACTAATCAACATTGGGATAGATTACCCGGAAAAATATTACCAAGGCTGTGTACATGGATGCTGAGAATGATCCATCTGGCTTATTGTAAGAGATAGTTGGGTACTAGATGGAAATTTGGACTAAATAACATTATTATTTCTTCATTTCTCTAAAATTGACCAACTAGATAATTAGAGATTACAAAGTCATAATAATAAACATGGTATAGTATAAGACAAAAACAGACAATAGTTCAATGACATAAAAGAGGAAGCTCAGACACAGAAACAAGAATCTATAGAACCTTAATTTACAATAATATGTTCCCACAGATCAATGAATAAAAGGTTAATTTTTATTCTATAATGTTAGAAAAAACTAGCATATTATATGGAAAAAAAATAAGATTGGATCACTACTAGCAACACATAAAAAAGAGGATTCCAAAAGAAATAAATACTAAGTGTTAAAGATAACACTGTAAAATAATAGAAAGGAATTTGGAAAGTATCCTTATGATAAGGAACTGCTTAAAATGTCAAAAGCACAAACCCTAAAGCAAAAATCATATTTAATTGTATTATTAAAAAGTAGGAATGGATGTTCATAAAGCACTCTGAACAAAATCAGAACTTATGTAACAGAATGGGAAAAAATACTTGAAGCATACAAATGGTAGAGCAATAAAAGCTAAAATTCCTGAAAAAGCAACAAACCAGCCACAATGGAAAAAATGTCAAAGGATATGAAAAAAAAATTTACAGTTGAAAAATAAGAAAAAGCTAAGAAACATATAAGGAGGCACTCAAAATCATTAGTGAATAGAGAATTCTAAATCTAAAGGCAATGCCATATCATGTTTCACCTATTAAATTGCAAAACAATTGGAAAGCTGGATAATACAAAATGTTGGCAGAGATATGAGATGTATGATTTCCATGTGCTGCTGCTGAGAATATAGATTTTCATCTCTAAAGGGATGCTATCATTTCCTAAAAAAAATAATGTATGCCTTATGGTCCAGTAATTCCACTCCTTGGTGTATATTTCTAAAGAATTATTGCACAAGTCACCAGAGAGATATGTATATAGATGTTCATTGCAGCAGCATTTATAGTAATAGAAATTTTGAGGCAACCTAACAATGTTTTGCTAGAAGGGTGGAAAGAACAAAGTAGATGTAAACCATGAAATACTCTGCAGTGTTGAAACAATTGAATTAGAGGTACACAAAAAACGATGAATATTCTTTAAAGAAAGATGGATAATAGATCAATCATATATAACATTATATCATTTAAGTTCATTAAAATACATATACACAAATTGATACACATTTACTAAAACATACGCATGCAAAATATACATTAAACATATTAGTATAAATATCGGATAAACAGGGATAAATAGAATATGAGAATAAGGAAAACAAAAACCAAAAAAGGGCTTTGCATAGATCGTTAATCATTGCCTGGATCAGTGCCCTGAACTGAATTAGCATAATTAATTCAGCCAATGCATCTGAGATACAGAAAATAAAAAAACAAAGCAATGAAGTTATATTTTGTTTTCAGGAGACCTAGAGACTCAGGACATACTATTGTATATGGTTCTAGACATTTCAGCTGCTATTAACCCATATCCTTAACTCAGATCTCTTAGGAAAGTATACGACTTTATTTTTACCCCATGGAAGGTCTCAAGTTTTTGCCTATAAAATGCAGATTTTTCTAAGGAGTTTCTTCCAGCTTATTATGTGCATACATATATGAAAGAACAGCAAAAGAGAATCATCTCTAGATTCTTCACTTTGAAACAGTTTCCAACTATGTACTAAAATATTTCAGTCACTTTTAAAGGTTTCATTTTCTAATGGAAGAAAAGTTTAATTTGAAGATAATATGAAACCGCTATAATAGCTTATTAAACATAAAGGATAAAAGAACTAGTGAAGCTTTAAAATGGTAATTAAAAGAGCTGATGTGTGTCTAATGCATTTATTCAGCGTCTTCTAGCAGTTAGTGAGGATAATGTTAAAAATGTTGCCTATATAGTCAAGTTACTATTATTGCTGAAATTTCTGTCTCCATCAACTGTCAAAGTCCTGTGCTATTGCTGCATTGGAGCCACCACAAGTAATAAATGATATACTCAGAAATCCAGACACGTGGACACATTGCCTGCTGCAATCCTACATGCCTCCACATAGGGAAGTACACAGAGGCTGTGTTGCTGTCACATAACTGAGGAAGGAGGGGGTTGCAAATGTGACTTTCAGATCAAAATGAAACTAAAAGTGACAAAAATAATTTAATGGTTCTCCATATATAGGACATCTACTCCTTTTCAGGATGCTTCTAAGTTTGCAGAGAAATTTACATGTATTATTGATCCACTGCCTCATAATGTCTGTGAGATAAGTAGAGTGGTATTATCTGGATTTTACAGAAAAGGAAATTAGATCTACAAAGGCATTTTTGTAAATTTGCAGAAGGCCACATAGTTGTCATGCTAAGGGGTGATTTAAACACAGGTTTCCTGGTCCCAAGTCAGAATCATTTTCTCTAACACAATTTAACATTGCCATCAGATCCAAAACAATTTCCTCAAGTTCTTTCTCAGTTTGAATCAGAACTTACATTTCCATGATACCTGCAGTTAAGGAAATGTATAACTTATACCAGAGAGGGGTAGGGGAGAAGGGTGAGAGAGGGTGATAGAATCATATAATATTTTGGCATAATGTATGGTTTGAAGTGATACTTTCATACTGGATTTATGTTGATTTGGTTTAGTTTTATGGGAATAATTAGCAGTTCCTGTAGAAGGATTAAGGAATACATGGTTTCAATAAAATATAAAATAATATGATGATGTTGGTAGATTGATTAATCCATACACTGCCTCATCTTTAATTTTATTTAATGATTCTATTGTATAATAGTGTAGAAACAGAAAAATCACAGCAAACTAAATAATGAACAGAAAAAAATGTAAATTTAGAAATATAGTACTAGATTCTTCTGCAAATCAGAATAGTATTTTTCCATGTCAGAATTGTATTGACAACAACAAAATGTCATCATGAGTTTGTAGGATGCCGATTTGTTTGTAGACAGCCTATCTTAAGTGACTGTCAGGAGAAAGAAGAGACCCACAAGTCCTTGAATAAGCATGGAGTCTCAGAAATCCCTGCTCAGAAAAACATCTCACATACTTTCTATAACTTGTGATTAATTTGGCTAATGGCTCCTTTTAGCAACCACAAATAGCCCAGGGTGAAAGAGAAGCTGTTTTATAGAATATTCACAGCTTGCTATCAATCATTTTAATTAAATCAGGGTTTTACCAATTGTAGATGTTGACCCACTAATGAATCTCCATGAGCAATTTTTAAACATAAAGTAGAATGAAAAACGAATAGAAGATATAACAGTGGATTGCAAGTGGTATGGGTACAATCTGATCTGCGAAATATCTGTTTCAGTTACTTCATATGTGTGTTCTTGTGTTTATAGTTAGGATGTAAAGTGTATTTTTTATAGTTCCTAAATTTTTAAAGCCAATGAATGCAGTGAACTTTATGCCAACAGCTTAAGAAATGTTGATGGAGGCAGACAAGAAGAAGTAAGGATCTGAAATAACAGGTTTCTTTGAAGCCTATAACTGTTGAGGACCAAAAGAACCGTGGATACCGATGAGCCTCAGAAGAGTTTGGTGTGACCTAAGGGACTAGACACTGGTGTATCACGTAAGATCCCTGGATTAGTTAAGAATGCAACTCAGTCCAGTCTTCCCCAATTCAGTCAGTTTTCTACAGTTTAGATCAGGAGTCTGCAAATTATTTTATATATATCTCAAAACCTAAGAATACTTTTTACAATTTTTAACGATTGAAAAAATCAAAAGAAGAATATTTTTGTGACATTTGAATATTATGTGAAATTGAAAATTCTCTATTCATAAACACTCATCTAGCCAACCCATTTGCCTATCACCTGTGATTTCTTTGGCACTACAATAGTGTCAGAGTTGAATTGTTGCAACAATGTATGGTCTGCAAAGCTTAAAATACTCCCAATCTGGAAAAAATGTTTGCGGACTCCTGGTCTAGGTTACTCCAGGTGCATTACAGACCATTAGACTGGATCACAGAACAGATTGAAGCATCTCCTCCTAACTCCATGTTTAAAGACATCACCTTGACAGCTTGGCATTACCTTGCAGGAGTATTTACAACACTGAAATCAACGCGTACAAATTAGGGGCTTTTCTTTGTTTTTTGTTTTTGTTTTTTTAACCTGGGAACCAGTTGTTAAATATTTGTCAACATACCACTGTATTAAACGCATACTGGAAGCACTTAAAATCAGTGTGATATTTTGTTTGGTAACAACCCATGTGAACCATTTTTTTTCCATTTTTAGTCTTGAACACACACCGCACAAAATTGCTTTCAGGATGAAATGAAATTAGGTAATTTCATACTATTTAAAACAATAATTAGAAAACACACATGCTACAAGTGTAAGACATTTTTTAATATTATCTGTATTAGGAGATTTGAGGTCCAGTATAACCTCAAAATGTGAAGATGAAATCTGATCTTTGGATTTCACATAGGGTAGCTGATGTTACTCTCTTTGAAGTTCTTTTCAACATTGTGATTTTCTTCAATTTTGGTAAAAATATTCACTTTAAGACTTTTTATTATTATTACAGGAAGGGACTGTTGGCATCATTTTTACTCACTGTGTTTCAGTCGAAACATTTGGTCATATTCATTTGATACTAAAAAATGAAGGTATAAGCAGGGGGATATACACAAATGTGTGCTATCTTTTGTATTTCTTGTTGAGTTCTGAACTGATACCTTGTATGTGTCACTGTTTGCCTTAGAATTTCAAGCATCTGTAGAAATCTTTAGCCTTGGCCAGGTGTAGTGGCTCACACCTGTAATCCCGACACCTTGAGAGTCCTAGGAAGACAGACAACCTGAGGTCAGGAGTCCAAGACCAGCCTGACCAACATGGAGAAATCTTGTCTCTACTAAAAATACAACAAAATTAGCCAGGCATGGGGGTGCATGCCTGTAATCCCAACTACTCGGGGAGGCTGAAGCAGGATAATCGCTTGAACCCGGGAGGCAGAGATTGCAGTGAGCCGAGATCATGCCATTTCACTCCAGCCTGGGCAACAAGAGTGAAACTCTGTCTCAAAAACAAAACAAAACAAAACAAAAAAGAAAGACAAAGAAAGCTTTATCTTCATCAGATAATTTATACAGTTCAAATCTCCAGATATCATGTATTTTCCTTCTATTACCAAAATTAAAACATTATAATATTCTCTTGAATTCATTTTTAATATAGAAATAGTTGTGCTATTATAGTATAATATGACAAGGTGGCAAACACACAGTGTTTGAAATTATGGGAATCCTGGCCTCACGTTTTACTTTCCTTAATTACTTCACCGCTAAAATTATTGTGAAGTCGGCAAAGAAGGGAGCTAGATTTCCATGTCAATTTCTCTGTCTCCAAAGTTCTCATGTTGGGTGGCCTGAGATGGAATTTCTGTCATTTAATAGTTGAGCTACTTTGGGCAAGTCCTTTCACTTTCTAAGCCTCCATTTCTTTATGGAAAAATGTGAATAATGAGGGGCCAGGCACGGTGGCTCAAGCCTGTAATCCCAGCACTTTGGGAGGCCGAGACGGGTGGATCACGAGGTCAGGAGATCGAGACCATCCTGGCTAACACGGTGAAACCCCGTCTCTACTAAAAATACAAAAAACTAGCCGGGCAAGGTGGCAAGCGCCTGTATTCCCAGCTACTCAGGAGGCTGAGGCAGAAGAATGGCGTAAACCCGGGAGGCGGAGCTTGCAATGAGCTGAGATCCGGCCACTGCACTCCAGCCTGGGTGGCAGAGCAAGACTCCGTCTCAAAAAAAAAAAAAAAAAAAAAAAAAATGTGAATAATGATAGAGATTCATGTTAAAACTAAATAAGCTAGTAGAGATAATACATGAGAAGTATTTAATAAATGTGAACCAGCCGGGCGCGGTGGCTTACACCTGTAATCCCAGCACTTTGGGAGGCTGAGGCGGGTGAATCGCGAGGTCAGGAGATCGAGACCATCCTGGGTAACATGGTAAAACCCCATCTCTACTATGAATACAAAAAATTAACCGGACGTGGTGGCGGGTGCCTGTAGTCCCAGCTACTCAGGAGGCTGAGGCAGGAGAATGGCGTGAACTCGGGAGGCGGAGCTTGCAGTGAGACAAGATCATGTCACTGTATTCCAGCCTGGGCAACAGAGAGAGACTCTAAGAAATAAATAAATAAATAAATAAATAAATAAATAAATAAATAAATAAGAACCATTGCTATTTTCTACTGTGGTCTAGACTGTTTGTGTACATTCTCATCCTGTATCCCTCCCTTGATTCTTAAACTTACTGATATTCATTAGAATTAAAGTACTATTTTAAAGAATTTAACATTTGCATTTTTTTAGATTTTAAAATATAATGTTAGAGCATAAATTATCCACTAGTCCTTGATTATTATTCTCGTCTCTTTTGTTGATGCATTTTTCTGTTATTTGATCTCTTTCTACTTGATTAGCATCTACTTTTAGAGATAAAAAGAGAAGGGGACACTTCTTATCATCAGTGCATATTTTAAACTGTGATTTGGGAACTTTAGCTTTTAGCTATTAATGTCTACCAAAAGATGTTTCTGAATTTGAATTTATTGGATAATTCCATAGAATAGCTTGAATCTACACAGAAGAATGAGAAAAATAACTGTCAAGTGGCCACTATCCAAAAATTGAGCAAGTTCACGAGAGATCTGGTTGTTTAAAAGTATTGGTACCTCCCCCTTCTTTCTCTTGCTCCCATTCTGGCCATGTGACGTGCCTACCCCCACTTTGCCTTCCACCATGATTGTAAGCTTCCTGAGGCCCTCCCCAGAAGCAGATGCTGAAACCATATTTGTGAAGTCTGCAGAACCATGAGCCCATTTAACCTCATTTCTTTATACTTTACTCCAGTCTGACATTTCTTTATAGCAACACAAGAACAGCCTAACAGAGTAACATAATAAAAAATGGTCACCCTCAAGTCCATATATATTTGTGAAGGGTTTTATAGGTACCAGACACTATAAAGATTCAAAAGAAAAGTCAAAACTTCATCTTGTTTTTAGGAGCAATATAACACAGAAACTCCAACAGAGAGTTTTTTTCAAGGTAGGTCTGCAAAGTCAAATCAGCTCTCTGAATAAATATCTCAGACAGATTTTTATATAGTACAAAGCACCTTGCAAGGGAGAGAATCACAAGCTCCTCGTGACGTTTAACAAAGAAATGAGTAGGTATGTGCATATATACATGTATATATGGGTGTGTGTGTGTTTATATGCATATATGTATGTTTATATATATTTATATACACATGCATTTCCTTGGTGCTCTCAATACATACATATGTTTGTGTGTGTGTATGTGTGTGTGTGTGTGTGTGTGTGCTAACAGTGTATACCTGAGAATAAAGATAAGTAAGACATTGTACCCTGACTCAAGAGGAATGCTGGTTCGGTGGGTAGAAATGGACATACAAACAGATAGCTGCCATGCAACATGTTGAGTACTAGAGTAGAGCATAATCCCGACTTCAGAGGCAAGATTACCTAACACAGCCTGAAACCCACTCTCCTATAACCTGTGGGGACTGGAAAGAGGAATGCTCAAGTCTGCCTTATGTATAAGGAGTTCTGAGAGCTCAACAGGAAAAGAATAAATAATCTGATTTTGAAAAGAATAAAATATCTGAATAGACATTTATCAAAAGAAGACATACAAATTATAAACAAGTATGTAAAAAAGTTCAACATCACTAATCACCAGAGACATGCAAATTGAAACTACAATGTGATATCATCTTACTCCAGTTAAAGTAGTTTTTATCCAAAAGACAAGCAATAGTGAATGCTGATAAGGATATGAAGAAAGGGGAATCCTTATACGCTGTTGGTAGGAATGTAAATTAGTATGACCACTATGAAGAACAGCATAGAGGTTCCTTAAAAAAATACAAATATAACTGCCATATGATCCAGCAATTCCTCTGCTGGGTATATATTTAGAAGAAAGGAAGGAAATCAATAGATCAAACAGTTATCTGTACTCTCATGTTTATTGCAATACACATTCACATTAGCCAAGATATTGAATCAACCTAGGTGTCCATCAATGGAAGAATGGATGAAAAAAATGTGATATAAATCTATATATATGTGTGTATATATGTACATATACATATATATCTCCACAACAGAGTACTAGTCAACCATAAAAAAAAGAATGAGATCCTGTCGTTTGCAACAACATGGATGAAACTGAAGGACATTCTGTTAAATGAAATAAGTCAGGCAAATATCTTAGAAAGGCAAATATCTTAGGTTCTCATATGCAGGAGGAAAAATAATGAACTCATAAAGATAAAGAGTAGAATAATGGTTACCAGAGGCTAAGACTTATAGCAGAGAGCGGGAGGATAAAGGGGAGACAGTTAATGGATACTAAAATACAGAATTAATAAGATTTAGCATTCTACCACAATGAGAACTAGCACAATGAGATAACTATAGTTAACAATGATTTACTGTATGTTTTTTAATAACCAAAAGAGTAGAACTGGAATGTTCCTAACATGAATAAATAATAAAGGCTGGAGGTGATGGATACACCAGTTACCCTGATTTGAGCATTACATATTGTATGCTTTTATGAAATCATCACATGTACTCCATAAATATATATAATTCTTGCATACTCATCATAATTACAAACAGAAAAATTTAAAATAGATTTATTCCTTAGTTATGATGTCAAATCAAGATGTCTGTGAATGTAGATTAAATATTCATGAAAGTTAATGTTCAGTGATGATGAAATAGCTAAAGTATATGATTTCAAGCTTGAATATTATTAAATACTATAATTGATATTTCTATGTCCTTATCTTATATTGAATCATTATTTAGAAGTAGATTTTTAACATTGTCTAGCCAGCTTAAATGTTTTAGTTTTCTCTCAGTAATTTATTAACATCAGTATCATTTCTAAATAAAGCAGACTAGACAGGAAGACATTATTTCTTCAAAAGCATGACTCCATTAAAATTTCTTGACTGATTTGACATTTTGCTATAGAAATGCAGAATTTATAACTTAAATTAGTATAATCCTTTGCCACAAATAAAAGTATCTATATGATTTAAATAATATAAATAGTAACATTATTCAATATTTTCTCAACTATAATGACCTCAAAATTACCGAATGATATTCCAAATCATTACTTTGTTGACGTGTTAAAATTATCTATTGAGTACCAAAAAGTACATATCATTATGGTCTTAAAATATTTATGTATAGTCATTAATTAAATTGATACATTTTTAACTTAAAAAAAGAGCTTTAATTATTGAGATCAATAGAAAATTATGCATAGTATCCATAAATTGAAAACTAGTGATGTTTTCAAGATGCCTTTTTTTTTTCATAAATTCAGTTTCATTTCAAAACCAAAGTAAAACTAACCCTTGTAGTAACATAAAGGTTTTATTTTCATGGTGATTTTTCTAAACCCATCATAAAACACTTTTATAAAACTGTATCATAGGTCTATAATAATCAGGGTGACCCTACATGAGGGCCTGAGATAATGCTGATACATATCTGATATTTTAGTATACTTATTAGCAGTGCCTGTTTACTTTTAAATTTGTCCTTTATTGAAAGATAAATTACTTTACTATCCTAATTATATTTGAATATGAGAAAATAGCCATATTTCACTTACGAATACACTGTGTGTCAGAAATATAGGTAAAAAGTTTATAATTGCTCCCAATCATCAAAGCTAGATTACAGTAAAATTTAATTTTCAACAATTTGTGAGATTAGTTCATTAGCCATATTCAAACATACATGTAATTTTTAAAATATTTAACAAATAAAATATATTAATCTTCTTTGAGTTAAATCTGCAACTACAAAAGAAAGGCCAAATTTGGTTGACCATAATAAAGTTCACAATTATTTCTTTTTTAAAAGATTGTAAAGTTACCTAGTTTTTTAACACCAGCATGACTAGTGTAACTGTCACATGCTTCCTTTATAGGGACATTGTCCTGCTGAATCACCTTTAATTCAAGGTTATCTTTGGAATTTGATCTCTCCATTATGCCAAAATTACTATTACGATGAATATCAGCCCCTTCCCTTGATACCAAAAGGATAGTTTTTATGTATATCAATGACTGGGACTTTGCTACTAAGAATTGTAAATTGCTATGGCTGACAAATGAAAGTCTTAAAAAGGAGCTACATGGAAATCTCCAAGTACCAGATTTTTCTCTGTATCTAAAGAACAAGTTGCTGTTTTTCATGTCATACCTTATTAATATATTTCATAGTATAAAAATATATCCAAAGAAATTAGAAAATGAATGTTCAATTTGTATTGTTTAGTCTTTAAACTTTGGCTAATGTTTTGCCACAGTTGTGCCCACTGCCATGGTGGTAGTACAAACCAGTTTTTCAATGGTTTCATTTGTTGAATCCTTGCACAATCTTTTTATGTTAATAATCATCTTTATTTTCCAATGATACAAATTTACCGAAAAAGAGCCCATGAAAAACTCTATATTAGTCTCAATATAATAACAATGAGGCAGACATTTGCTTCAAACATCTTCATAGCACAGGCTCAGAAATAGAAAAATTATTTTTGTATTAGAAATAGGAAGAAACAACTTAAAATAATAAATAAATTAATTAACTTGGTGTTCAATTATTTTCTCCTTACCTAATACCCCAATGCTTTACTTCCATGTAATATTAAAAAATAAGTTTGCCCAATTATCATTAGTTTATTAATCTGTAAAATCAAGATTATAATTCATATATAGAGATTAGCTTTTTATGTTATTGAGTGACACTATCATTTTAAAAACAAATTAACAAAATAACACAGTATTGTCTTTTTACAACTAAATAGAACAATTTGTCAACAGAGGTCAAAAATGTTAGAAAGCAACCGGTTTTTTTTTTTTTTTTTTTAAGTTTTTTCCTTTTATGTGATAATGTTGACTTAGTGCTGTTGAAACAATAAAGAATGAGAAAAAGGACTTTTAATTTTTTTGAGACATGGACAACTTTGACAGTCTGGGAAACACTATAGATTTTTTTCTCACAAAAATACTTTTAAATGTATAAAATAAAATACACAGGGCTACAAAGGATGCCAAAAATAGTTCTAAATTAAATTCCAGTGTAAGATCCCTTTATGTAGAATATATGAAGTTAATACATTGTTTTATAGTCATAAAAGCCCACCATAAGACAAATATATCAGAGTGATGCATGTCAACACAATTGACAGGAATGAAAAAATGGGTTAAATCTAATATCTAAAATATAAAGACGGATAGTGAAGTTATTTTGAAATGATAAAATAATAGGCTTGTCAAAATTGTATACTAAGGTTTGTGTGATCTCTAACGATCTAGACTGTTCACCTTTTCTAATCTGCCTAATTTACCCAGCTGTACATAGCAAACTCTATTTTTTGTTAAATATTATATTAGTTTATTTTATCTGAAGTACCTTTTTGCTAGTTTCTCCATTTTTTTATTTGCTACTTTTTCGTTAAGTATTATATTAGTTTGTTTTACCTGAAGTGCCTTTTTGCTAGTCTCTCTGTTTTTTTAATTTGCTATTTTATTTAGGTTTTTGTAGTCATATTTATTAATGAGATTGGTTGGAAGTCATTTTTTTTTATTCCATTTTTATTTTAGATACAGGAGGTACACATGTAGGGTTGTTACATGGGTATATTGGACCCAGGTAGTGAGCATAGTATACAACAGGTAGAGTTTCAACCCATGACCCCCCTCCCTCCCTTTCCCACAGTGGTCTGCAGTGCCTGCTATTCATATGTTAATATCCATGAATGTGGAATGTTTGGTTCTCACTTGTAAGTTGGAAGATGCGGTATTCAGTTTTCCCTTCCTGCATTAATTCAGTTAGTATTATGGCCTCTAGCTCCATCCATGTTGCTGCAAAGGACATGATTTTATTCTTTTTTTTCTTTTTAAAAATTAATGCCCTGTTTAAAATTTTCTCTTCTGAAACCTCTTCCTCATCAACGTGTAATAAGAATTATTTCTTCCTCAGTGCTCTCAGTACATTTTTTCACATCTCAAACATAGCACTTTGAATTTTAATTAATATCTTGTTTTATTTCCCTTGCATGTGTGAGTTCCAGAGGATGGTGATTGTTCCTTACACATTTTTAGATGAGGATTTAAATGTATTTTTAAAAAATTTTAGTTTTTATACTCAAGTAGCAGGATACAAGATTAATATACAAAAGTTGATCACTTTCCTATGTACCACCAACAAACAATTGGAATTTGAAATTTAAACCACATCATTTATATCAGCATAAGAAATTGAAATACTAAGGTATAAATCTAACAAAGTATATACAAGATCTATATGAAAGGAGCTACAAAACATAGATGAAAGAAATCAAAGATGATCCAAATAAATGAAATGATATTCTAGGTCCTTGGATAGGAAGACTGAATATTGTCAAGATATAAGTTCTTCCCAACTTCATATAATGATTGAATACTATCTCCATTAAAATTCCAGCAAGTTACTTAGTGGAAAGTGACAATTTGATTCTAAATACACCCAAACAAATATATTAAGTTTATATATAAAAAGGAAGCAAAAATAGTCTAATGGAGACCGATAGTCTTTTCAACATATGGTGCTAGATCAACTGGATATTTGACATGCAAATAGATGAATGTAGGCAGAGACCTTACACCGTTCACAAAAATTTACTCCAAATGGATCCTGGACCTAAGAATAAAATGTAAAATTATGAAACTTATTGAAGATTATATAGGAGAAAATCTAGGTGGTCTTGGAGCTGAGGATTTGGCAATGACTTTTTAGATACAACATTAAAAGCACAGTCACTGATGTTAAAAATGATAAGTTAGACTTTATTAAAATTAAAACAAAAACCCCTCCTCTGCAAAAGACATTATTAAGATAACAGAAAGATAAAGCACAGATTAGGAGAAGAAATTTGAAAAACACATATTTAAAACAAGAGTATATCCAAAATATAAAAAGAACTCTTGAAATATAAACATAAGTAAACAACCCAATTTACAAAGTGGGCAAAGATCTGAATATATATTTCACCCAGGAAAATATATGGATGCTATATAAACATATAAAATATATTCAACATCATAGCTCATTACAGAATTGCAATTTGAAACAACAGTAAGATACTACTACACACTTATTAGAATGGTAAAAATCCAAAGCACTGATATCACCAAGTGGTGGAGAGAATGTGAAGCAACAGGAACTCTCATTCATAGCTGATGGAAAAGCAAAATGGTACAGGTTCTTGGAAGACAGCCTGGGTTTCTTACAAAGCTAAATATGTTACCATCAATTTTGCTAGCAGCTGCTTTCCTTGATATTTATGCAAATGAGTTGAAAACACATGTCCACACAAAAAAGTTGCTTACAATTGTTTGTAGCAGCTTCATTCATAATTGTTCTGAATTGGAAGCAACCAATGTGAATGCAAACTATGGTGCACACATACAGTGGAAGAATTATTCAGCAGTAGAGAAAGCAGCAATCAAGCTATAAAGAGACACAGAAGAACCTTAAATGCATATTGCTAAGTGAAAGAAGCCAGTCTGAAAGGTTTACATACTGTATGAATTTACCTGTATGACATCCTATACAAAACCATGGGGACAGTTTTAAAAAATTAGCGATTACCAAGAGTTTAGAGAGAGGTAGGGAGGGATGAATATGTGGTACATGAGGGATTTGGGGGGCAGAGAAACTATCATCTATAATATTCACTGAAATAGTAAATTCAAAATATCATGCTTTTGGCAAAACCAATAGAAACATATAACACAAAAAGTGAAATTTAATGTAAACTATGGACTATACTTAATAGTAATGTATCAATATTAATTGCTCAGTTATAACAAATACAGAACAAAAATGCAAGATGTTAGTAATAAGAAATATTGAGGCTAGAAGAGAGGGAGTATAGGGAATCTTTCTTATTTTTACATAATTTTTATTCTTTAAACCTCAAAATGCTCCAAAAATAATATCTACATAAAGTATTATGTACTATGACCTCTTGGGATTATAGAAGGAAAATAAGATTTGTTTAGCATCTGAAAAATAAATTATGTAATAAATCATAACAATTTAATAAAGAACAAAAACCACATGATTATCTCAATTGAAACAGAAAAATCCTTTGACTAAAATCCAACACTCTTTCATAATAAGAATTCTCAAATACTTGAAAATAAAAGGGCAATTCCTCAAGCAAATAAAAGGAGTCTATGAAAATTCCATGAGAAATATTATAATTACTGCAAATTTTACCTTATATTTAGGAACAAGATAAAGATGTACATTCTCACCACTTGTTCTTGTCCTTGTGCTGAAAGTTCCAGTCACGGCAGTTAGGCAAGATAAAGACAATTTTAAAAAATGAAAATCTGATTGGAAAAGAAACAATAAATTTATCTTTAGTTGCAGATGACATGATCTTATAATCTTGTATATAATCTATCCTATATAATAATCTAATTAATAATCCATTATAACTAATAAATGAGTTCATAGAGATTGCAGAAGACAAGAACAATGTATAAAATCAATTATATTTATATGTACATACTAGCAAGAAAAAATAAAAAAAATAAAAGTTTAAAAAATGATTTTATACTAATAGAATCAAAAAGAATAAAATACTTAGGAATAAATATAGGAAAACAAATATAAACCCAAAATTGTAAAAGCATTAAAAGGTGGTTGAAAAAAATTAAAGAAGTCTTAAGTAAATGGAAATACATCCTATGCCCACGAATCAGAAGACTTAATATTATTAATATTAAGATAACAGCACTCTTCAAATTGATTAAAAGATTCAGCACCATTTTTCTTCATGATCTCAATGGTTTTTTGTTGCAGAAATTGACAAGCTAATCCTAAAATTTGTATTAAAATGCAAGAACCTCAGAATAGCTAGAACATTTTTGAAAAGAAATTTGCAGAGCCCATACTTCCCCACTTCAAAAGTTAATACAAAGCTACATAAATTAAAATGGCATTGTACTTGTATACCACATATAGACAGACACATAGATCAATGAAATAGAACTTGTACAGTCCAGAAATAAATCCTCACATTTATGGTCAATTGACTTTTGATAAGAGTGCTAAGGCAATTCACAGAAAAATAACAGACTTTTTACAAATTATTGTTGAGACAACTGGATATAAAATGCAAAAGAATAAAAGTAGATCTCTTTCTTACAATATAAATGAATATTAATTCCAAATGGATCATAGACTAAGTGTAATTGCTAAAACTATTAAATTCTTAGGAAACACACATAAAAGTTAATCTTCTTGATTTGGGTTAAAGCCTTCTTAGTTATGATACCAAAAGTACAGCAATGAAAAAAAAATTCCATTGCACTTCATCAAAATTAAAAACTTTTTTTCTTCAAAAGAAAAGTGTAAAGTTAACACACAGAATGGGGAAAAATATTTGTAAGTCACATATCTGATAAAGATCTGTTATCCAAAATATTTAAAGGAATTTTACCACTCAAAAATACTAATGAAAACAACATAAGCTTATTAAAAATTGGCAAAAGAATCTGAATAGGCATTATTCAGAAAAGGTGCACAAATGGCCAATAACATAAACAACATTTTTTAACATAATTAGCCACTAGGGAAATTGAAATAAAAATTACAAGATACTACTTCACACTTGCTGGAATAGCTATAATCAAAAAGAGAGGTAATGACAAGTATTAGCAAGAAATATGAAGACATCAGAAACCCAATACATTCTATTGGGAATGTAAAATGGTGGAGTCACTTTGGAAATCAGTTTTGCAGCGTTCAAATTTTAAACCTAGAGTTACCATATAAAGCAGTATTTTTACTACTAAGAAGATAGACAGGTAGAAACATACATTCCTACAAAAACTTGTACACAATTTTTCATAGCATCATTATTAATAATAATCATAAAATGTAAGCAACCCGAATATCCATTAATGCACGAGTGAATAACCATACAATAGAAGTTTTGACAATAAAAAGAATAAAATGCTGATACAACAACATGCATAAAACTTGTAAGCATAGTGCCAAGTGAAAGAAGACAGTCACAAAAGATTAAATAATGTATGTTGTATGTAAGAATGTTCATAAGAGCACTATTCATAGTAGTGCCAAACTGGAAACTATCAAAATGCTCATTGTCTGTAAAATGGGTAAATAAGTTTTAGTGTATGCATCCAGTGGAAACTACACAGCTATGAAAAACTTATAAATGCATGTAATATGAACAGAACACAAAAATATTACGTTAAATGAAAAAACATAAAATAGTACATATTTTATGGCTCTTTTTACATATGAGTGAAAGCTAGGTATAATGAATCACAGGTGAATAGTTACTCTGTATTGGGTTACTGGTGAGATTTCCAGGTTCCTTGTAAGACTGTTTCTTGATCTGGATGGTGAATTCATTGGATGTGTTGATGTGACAATGTATTGAGCTGAAGTTTTCTGTAATTTGTGGAACATCATTGAAAGTTGAGTAAGTTCTCCTTTAAAGAAATAATATTTACTAAAGAAATCTAGAACGGTTTAGATAAATTTTCATCAAAAGTAATTGAAATAATATATTCAGCATAGATGAGTTCCAGTTGTGGATAAATTTTATTTCCTGAAAATGCTAAATTCATAATGTATCACAGTATAAAGCTTACAGAGGAAATTTGGATGTATTTGGTGTGCAAGGGATATGACGTCCTGCAATATATGTTGTATAGCTAAATACCCAGCTGCAGAGTAGCCAAAGGGTCATTGAGTCAATGAGTAACTGATGGGTGCATTTCCGACCCAGCTAAATTGGGTAACTCTCAGAATGTAAAATAATCATGTTCCTCTTCCTTAAGATTAACAGGTGGAAATACAATTGTATATAACATAAACTGAGAATACATAGTTCAATATAGAGTATTATGTTTTGGGATTTAAAAAAATTTTTTTGGACTGAGATTTGCCGGGAAAGATTTCATGATTCTAAGCTTGGCTTGATTTATGCTCTCTTTGCTATTTTGTTTGGGGTACAGAACAAAGGAAGTGCAACATTCCCTTAGGCAAAAAAAAAAAAAAAAAGTATATTATTCTAAGAAATAATAATAGCACAGACTGTGGAACCATATAGAACATGGTGCATAACAGCTATTTAACACAGAAGAGAATTAAAGAATGAAAAAACGAAGATTGAGAAAAAGGTAATAATAGTATCAGATATGGACTTTTAGAAATATCTTTAAAATAAATTATAACAACTAGGCTGAGGGAAAATATCCCCCAAATTAAAAATTATAAAATATTATCTGGCTATTATTTAGTTTTCAGAGGTATGACAGAAGATAAAAGCATGTGGATTATAGAATTAAAATGGTTATTATACAATACATAAAAAATAAGGAAATACTTAATTGCAGTAACAAAGTCTTTAAAAGTTATGAAAAGTATACTAGTGGATAATCACTATGGGACAATTACAAAAAAATAGAAGAGTATAACGAAAAAGGAATGAAATCAAAGTCATCATCTTTCTAATTTTCTATTAACTTTTAAATTAATAGCCTTAACCTATGGAGAGTAATAAAGGAAAACAGGTCATTCATTTCTTTTCACTTTAAACCTTGTGTAAGCAACAGAAAGACTAAGCTGTTTAACATACAATACAAAGTATCATGAATAAATTAAGCAGTTTTCTGTATTATCTGATTAAATCAGCCAGAGGTGCTCTATTCCAGCTGTAATTTGACTCACTCAGAGATCACTGTATTTTTCAAGTTCTGAAGCTCAGGTCCTGTATCAGATCAGTTACATTACCTCTCTAGAGGTGGCAGTATACATTTTTCCATTTAATCCTCAAGAAAGTGAACATCAGTGAAACAGGCTTTCACATTACCCCTTTTTACAGATAAAGATAGTATGGCTCAGAGAAGTTAACCAAGATTGACAAATCTGGTAAATAGCAGTATGGGACACAAATTTGATTTATCTGATTCCATATATGATATTCTTTCCATTTGACTTCACCATTATTAGTGGATTTTGAAATAAGACCTCAGGGCCACTAGTAATTCTTTAGAAATTACTGTAGTATAAAAAAGATCTCTGAGGGATGCAAATGGCTAAATGCAGTCTAATGGAGGATGCTAATTCACACACAGGGTGTTATTGTGCCGTGTGGTAAGACTGACAGGGGTATATATAAGGTTCTTAAGGAACATGAAGGAGAGTATTTTAGCAAGTGATACATGGAGGAGAATCTTACCATTTCAATAATCTTCCTGTCTACGATATTTGGCTTTAGTCAAAATGGGGGCTTATTTTAATACCCTGAAATATTTCAGTAAATTCAACTGAGGACATAAAACCTGACCTTTCAAGTCCTAGAAAGTGGTCAGTTGGTTACGCTGTGCTGTTTGGCAGGTGGGTCTCCTCTTATCTGTCCCACTCTGCACATTGGCTCCACCTGCTTCTGAAGCTGAGCTTTATCTTTTTACTCTTAGCTTCTCTGCACAGGGGAAGACTCATCTGACTACACAACATTCTTTTTTACCTTTCCCTGCTTTATATTTCTCCACTGCACCATCTTATATACTCCATATCCTCCTCGTCGATTTACCATCACTTTCCCTGACCAGGTGGCATCACAGAGGAGGTATATTTATCAGTTCAATTCACTACTGTGTCCTCAGTACTTAATAGTTGACATATATAGAACGTCAATAAATATGTTTAATAAATTAATGAGTGAATAATTAAATGGAGACTTCTTCAAAAATTTAAACTTTTTTCCTGATGATTTGAGATTTACCGATATTGATCAGGAAATTAGTTCAAGCTCGCGCTTCAGTATTTCTCTCTGTTGTATTTGACAAAAAAGATTTGCATTTACCTATTCTTGGGCTTCAGATATATATATTTTTTCTTAATTATCTGGAATAACTAATATCACCAATTTCTTAAGCTCAAGTTTATTGTACTGAAGTAGCTTCATGATCAAATGGAAAGACCAATATACTTGGAATTACAGATTTGAAGTGGCATCCATACATAAAACCTAATGGAGTTATTGTTTTAAGTGGTGAAACATACAAAAGATATAGCCCATTTTAAAACTAGTAATTATTAATTTTTTCTATAAAAGTCTATCTTGTTCATGACTATTAACATTTTTTCTAATTTAAGGCTATTACATGTATGAACATTCTGCTATGAACATTCATGTAGAAGAACTTTACATGAATGTTCATAGCAGTTTGGGATGTGTGCTGTCACCCCCTGGGAATGTTCATAGCAGTTTGGGATGTGTGCTGTCACCCCCTGGGTAAATACCAAAGAGCATAATGGCTGGATCATATATAAGGTTTACGTTTAACTTTTTAAGAATGTGCCAAATTCTTTCCCAAAGTTAGTTTAGCACTTTACATTGCACCAGTTGTATGTAAAAGTTCTAGATCCTCTGCATGACTGTCAACACTCATCATGTCTCTTTCTAAATTTAGCAATTCTCACAGGTGCACAGTTAAACATCACTGTTGTTTTAATTTGCATAACTAATGATATTGAACATTTATTCTTGTGCTTATTTTCCATCCATATATCTTCTTTGATGTAAAATCTATTAAAATATTTTGCTCATATAGTTGTGTAGTATTATTGAGTTTTGAAAGCTCTTTATTTATTCTGGATATAAGTCCCTTTTCATCCTTTTCATATATATTATTAAAAGTGTTTTTCTCAATGACTTTCGTGTGTGTGTGTGTGTGTATGTGTGTGTTTATACACACATACAAAGGCAGACTGCTGCCTCATCCAGTGCCTCATTGGGATGTGTCTGGAGTCTTGGAAGCCTGACTACCCACATCCTCCTACAAATAGACCTTGAGAGCTTGTTTGGAGGTTCTAGCAGGGGAGCACAGCTACTCGTATACCTTTGACCGAAGACGTGTCTTCCTCTATCAAGGATGATTGTCCTCTTATGCCAAGCATGCAGGTTCAGGAAGGATGCACAGGGAGCAGTGAGGGAGGAAGGGGACACACACCTAGCCAGCTAGGTCAGCCAAATCAACCCTGGCGATCAATGGAGTGACAGATGTCACAGCCAGATCGCCTTCACATCCTGCCTGTATTAATACATTCTCGTAATAGTGTTAGTAAAGGAACTTTTTATTTTTTAATTTTAAAGAAGTTAAATTCATCAATATTTTATTTCATAGATAATGCTTTTGACATCATATCTAAGAAGTATTTGCCTATCCCTCGGTTCTAAAAAATGTCCTATGTTTTCTTCTAGAAGTTTTACAATTGTAAGTTTTATCTTCAAGTCTATAACATACTTTGAGTTAATGTTTGTATATGGTATGAGTTATGGATTTAAGTTAGATTATTTTTACATATGGATTTCCAATGATTTCAGTAACATTTACTGAAAGACTATCTTTTATCTTCACTAAATTGTCTTTGTACTTTTGTTGAAAAGAAGTTGTCAATTTCTTGGTTCTGTTTCTGGACTTTGTATTTCATTCCAATAATCAAGTTTTTATTCATTATCTCAACACCAAACTGTCTTGTTTATTGCACTTTTATAATAATTCCTAAAATCAGTCAGTGTTCGTCTTCCAATTTAATTCCTGTTTTTCAAAGTACCTTAAGGTAATTTTAGGTTATTTGAATTTTTGTATAAATTTTAGGACAGTCTTATAAATTTATACTAGAAAACTGCTGTTTTTTCACTTGGGATTGTGTATTGAATCTATGGTTCTATTTGAGAACGATTGATAGCTTAACAATATCGAATCTTTCAACCTGTGAACATAAAGTATTTCTCCATTTATGCAGGACTTTAAACTTTTTTCTCAGCAATTTTCAATGTGTAGTTGTCTTACATTTTTAAAAATATGTATTTTACATATTTCATAATTTTCATGTTACTTTAAATGTTATTTTTAACATTTCAACTTCTATTGATAGTGTGTAGAAATACAGTTATTTTGTATTTAAGAGTATTGTGATATTCTGTTATTTTGGCTTGTTTGTGTGTTCAGCACCTTCGTGCATTTTTAACTACTTCCACAGAAACCGGTGACTTTCTACTGGACAGAGAATGAGAATTTTAGCAGAAAGAGAAGAGAGGCACTCCACCATCAAAATGAAACCACAAAAATCCTGTTTACCTTCTGTCCGGAGCCATAAGGCCCGGAGTTAGCCGACCTCTGTTGCTTGATCTCCGCAAAGCGGAGACAAAATGGCACATTTCCGGGTTCTTCATTATAACCTGTTCCCGCGCCCGCCTAAAACCTTTCCCGCGGGCGCCTAAACCTTTCCCAGGCGCTCCCAAACCTTTCCCGCGCGCGCCCAAACCTTTCCCGTGCGCGCCGACCTTTTCGCGCCCATAAAGATAGGCAGCCAAGGGCGCAGGTGCGATCCCGCGCCCGGGAAAATTACAAACCCACGGCGCATGCGCAATTGTAATTTGAGAAGACCCGGCCCCCCGTCACCGCCCTGGCCCAACCTCTTCCCCTGCCAGCCTATATAAGGCATCGCACCACCATTATTAAAGGAGACTTGATCAGGCTATTTGCCTTGTCTCCATTTCTGGTGTTTTCTTGTCTCCTCCATTCCCACTCCCCCTTCCAGGGCCCGTTCGACTGTCCCGCGGGTGGGGACACCTGGCCCCCGAGCAGGGACCTGGACACGGGGGAAGAAGTGAGGAAGAAGGCACTAAAGTCGGCCGAAAGTGAAAGTGGAAGAAAAATTACTCCGGACGTCACGGGAACCTGCCGCGTTGGAACCAGAGGTAAGTAATAGTGTCTGATTATGGGACAAGAATTAAGCCAGCATCAGATTTATGTAGGACAATTAAAAGAGGGTTTAAAAGCACGAGGAGTAAAGGTTAAAAGTAATGATTTGTTTAAATTTTTTGATTTTGTAAAGGATACCTGCCCTTGGTTTCCACAAGAGGGAACCATTGACATAAAGAGGTGGCGTAGAGTGGGAGACTGTTTTCAAGATTATTATAGTACTTTTGGACCAGAGAAGGTCCCGGTGACAGCCTTTTCCTATTGGAACTTAATTAGAAATATAATAGATAAAAAGGAAAGAGAAAAAGATCCTGAGGTAATGGCGGTGGTTACTCAGACTGAGGAAATATTAAGAGGCAGCTCCCAAACCGACCTCGAAAAACCCACACCTAGTAAAGAAATAGACTTGATATCACTACAGAGCGACGAAGAGGAGGCTGGGCCCCCCTCAATAACAAATATAGAAACATCAAATAAGGAAAAGGCCAGAAAATACCCAGTTTTACCTACAACTAATAAAAACAAAAGTAAAAATAACCTTAACCGTTCAGAAGTAGACTGGGATAATTTGGAGGAAGGGGCAGCAAAATATCATAGTTCTGACTGGCCACAAACTTTTACTTATCCTCCTCCCTATAATAAGGCTTCTGCCCCCGCAGTTATGGCAGTAATAGACCCAAAAGAGGAGTTTAGAGAAAAGATTGCACAACTTGAAGAGCAAATAAAGCTCGAAGAACTGCATCAGTCTTCAATCACTAGATTGCAGAAATTAAGGACAGGAAGAGATAGTATAATTTAGAATTTGGAGATTTAATAACCAGGGCTACCCAGAAAAAGTGACTTGATAACATGGTACCAATAAGTAAGGGATGCTCTCTCGGTTTGCTTTTGCCACTTTCAAGATTTTAACTTCTCAGGTTATTAATCAAAATTATTGTATAAGTTAGCCAATAGAATTTTTAGGTTAAAACAACAGATGGGGGGTTTGTGGAGTGTTTAATGTCATGGGCATTTTTAGTAGCATAGACCCTTTGTTCTGCATTTGAATGTTTTGTATATTTTTGTTTCACGGTTAATCTTCCTTCCCCAAGTTTGCTATTCAAATCAACTGCCTGAATGACATTTCTAGTAGTCTGATGTTTTTTTTTGAGGAATAGTTTGTGATTCCAATGCAGGTGTCTTCATTACCATTACCTCTACACTGCAGAGGAGGCAAAACTCCTTTATTAGAATTACTGCACATGTGTATGGGGAAAATAGTTTTGAAAGACTAGAATGATATAAGTGAGCAAAAGTTGGTCAGCTTGGCTATGGAGTGGTGGCAATAATCTCTAAACATTCCTAAAGACCATGAGCTGAACCTAAACTCCCTTGGAATCTGAACAAAGGAATATAAAATTGCCATTTGAAAACGACCAGCTAGTCTGGACCTCAGAGCTAGATCAGCCAGTGGCCCAAAGCCATTTCAAGTACAGAAATTGTATTGAGACTACAACTAAATAAATTTGAACATTAAGTATAATTTTACCACTTTTCCTCTTTATAAGCATATTTGTAAACTCAAAACTGCACAGAAGTGACTTTACTTTCTCAAGTTTGATACTGAGTTGACTGTTCACTTATCCCTCACCCTTCCCCTTCCCTTTCCTAAGGCAATAGTGCACAACTTAGGTTATTTTTGCTTCCGAATTTGAATGAAAAACTTAATGTTCTTTATACCTTTGTATGTATGATCTACTTTTGTAACAGACCATGGTTGTGTCCAAGGTAAGACCACAGTGATATTTTTGGATGCTTTGTCTGCAATCTTGACTTGTTTTTGCAGTATCATTATTCAGACTTCAACTTGTGAATCTTTTACTTTTAAACATCTTGATAATTTGTTGTTGAGAGCTGTTCATTCTAAAATGTAATGAAATTCAGTCTAGTTCTGCTGATAAAGATCATCAGTTTTGAAAGGTCACTGATTTTCCTCTTCCCTCTTAGTTTTTTGCCCAATATATGGAGAAGAGTAATGGTCAATCTTAACATTTTGTTTTAATTGTTTAATAAAGCTGCTGGGCAGTGGTGCAGCATTCCTACCTAATGTCATAAAAGCAAAATACTTACATAGCTTTCTTAAAATATAGGAATGACATTACATTTTTAGGAAGAAACAAAAGGGCAATACAATTTATCCCCTTACTTGCAGGATTAGGCATAACTACTGCCGTAGCAACTGGGGCTACAGGCCTAGGGGTTTCTGTTACTCAATACACCAAATTGTCTCGCCAATTGATCTCAGATATGCAGGCCATTTCAAGTACTATACAAGATTTACAAGATCAGGTAGATTCTCTGGCAGAAGTAGTGCTCCAAAATAGAAGAGGCCTAGATTTACTAACTGCAGAACAGGGAGGCATCTGCTTGGCTTTACAGGAGAAGTGCTGTTTCTATGCCAACAAATCCGTGATCGTCAGGGATAAAATAAGGCGTCTACAAGAAGACCTAGAAAAACGACGAAAAGAAATAACCGATAACCCGTTTTGGACTGGGTTTCATGGACTCCTTCCCTATCTTATGCCATTCCTGGGCCCCCTGCTTTGCCTATTGCTCTTACTCTCTGTAGGACCTTTGGTCTTCAATAAGCTCATGACATTCCTTAAGCAGCAAGTCGAGGCTATCCAAGCGAAGCCTATACAGGTCCATTATCATCACCTAGAACAAGAAGATCGCGATGGTTCATACTCACACCCATTATGACCACCTTCCCTATGCGCTGAACTGGACAGCCAATGACGGGTAAGAGAGCATCGTCTCTCACTAACCTAAGACAGGAGGGCCGTCATAAGCTACTGCCTAATCCCATGACGGGTACCAGTGATGAGATGTATTACTCCAACCTAAGACAGGCGCAGTTCCCGAGGGACAATCTTCTAGCCACAATTATATATATAAAAAAAGGGGGACCTGTCCGGAGCCATAAGGCCGGGAGTTAGCCGACCTCTGTTGCTTGATCTCCACAAAGTGGAGACAAAATGGCACATTTCCGGGTTCTTCATTATAACCTGTTCCGCAGGCGCCTAAAACCTTTCCCGGGGGCGCCCAAACCTTTCCCGTGGGCGCCGACCTTTTCGCGCCCAGAAAGATATGCAGCCTACGGGGCAGGTGCGATCCCGCGCCCGGGAAAATTACAAACCCAGGGCGCATGCGCAATTGTAATTTGAGAAGACTGGCCCCCCGTCACCGCCCTGGCCCAACCTCCTCCCCTGCCAGCCTATATAAGGCATCGCACCACCATTATTAAAGGAGACTTGATCAGGCTATTTGCCTTGTCTCCATTTCTGGTGTTTTCTTGTCTCCTCCATTCCCACTCCCCCTTCCAGGGCCCGTTCGACTGTCCCATGGGTCGGGACAACCTTCCACTTTCGGTTTAAACATAGTTGGACCACATAGCAACCAGATCAATTAGAAAGGCTGCTCTTTCTTCTTCCTGTTCCTGTCTTCTCCCATCAGTGCACAAATTCACGGGACTCCCATCAGTGCACAAATTCACAAGTGCACGGGACTACTTGGCTCTCCATTCTAGGATGGCTGTGCTAGGAGTCCGTGTTCCTATAGTGGATACATCCGTGTACTTGTAGAATATGATCCCATGTCTATTTCCTTTAGAGAGAAGCTCGGAAAATATATTTGATAGTGAATGATCAGGAAGATTATTCCAGTTTACCCTCCATCATCTGTTTTCTTGACATCCTTTTCTGCACTGTTTCTTCTACACTATATATTCTGCCACATAGTGGCAAGGATAACTAAACTTGAGTATGTTTTAGGTTAAAAATGTGTTATCGACTTTTTCATAAATTATAATACGCCTCTATGTATCTTTTTTCCCCTTTGCATTTTTATTTAGGTTAACATGTTCTACGAATTTTACCAAATAATAGAAATTAGATGAGAAAGTTAAGATAGTTGATTTATATGAAGATATCTACCTTGTAGTTAATATACTTATTTCTTGGTAAGGTATTAATTTGTGTTCTTAAGTTGAACTTTCATAGTTCAGTATCCCATTTAAATGACAAGAGCACAAGAATTTTAAAGCAAGTAAATATTGAAATCCTAAAAACTCTTCCTGAAAATTCCAAGTTTTATCAAGGAGCTAATTTTACAAAATGTTAATTTTGTACATATTTTAATTTTCTAAAATATGATGTGCCACTTATTGTGTGTGTGCCTGTGTTTGTGAGTGTTACATATTGTTTTCTGAAAATAACTTGGTTTATTCTGCAAAATCAGTTACGTTTTTTGAAGCAAACTAGAATCCTTCTTTTCAAAGTTTGATACAAAGTATAGATTTTTGCCTCTGAAGTTTTCCATAATTAACTTGGTTTGGAAGAAAATATTTGAAAGTATTTATTAAATTATGTCCTATTTCCACCTTTGGCATGTTTTAAGCTTCCTTTTCCTACATGTAAGCTCTCAGATAATTGAGAATATGCAATAACAAGGAAATGAGATACTAGACCAATATGAACTAATATAAACAAATTTACAATATTCATCTCAAGCTTAAAAATACTTATGGGATCATGTCGGGCTTAGTTCTTAATTAGATCTTGAAGCTCATTTTCTTAACCATATTCCAACAACTTTGAATGACATTTTAAATACCCTGTTGTTTTGGTGTTTTATATCAATTAGTATTGTTGTTTTCTAGCTTATTATTCTTTACTTATGAATTTATTAATGACTTCATATGTATTATATGCTCATATTACCAGATGCATTTTGAATAAGTTTTTAAATTGTTTTCATTATTCTTTAGTTAAATGGTCTCTCCAGAAAACAAGATAAATTTGCATATATTCCATATGCATATTTCATTGAGAATGCAGATTTTTCTTAAGCAGTACCCAAGGAAGTTATTTAATACTCAAGCATTTTGGCAATTTCTTTATATGCTGTTATTGACTTTTATAGGACTAATTTCTCTATAGGCAAAAATAAATGGCCAGTGTTAACTCAGATGTTATAAATTTGTAGTTTTACATAATTATACATAAAAATAAGTCATTCAAGTTTGAAGAAGTATTGAAGCTTTAATAAATTATATTAAGTCACAAGGTTAAGATCGAATATATGCTGATTTGGGTCCAATAATAGGGATAAAATATTAAAAATTTAAAAAAGAGAAGAAACAACAAAAAGAAAATGGGGAACCTAAGATTAGCAGTTGGAATATAGATGATGTATTATTTTTTCTGGAAATCCATGTTGTTTTCTTCATTGTGTCACTTACAAACAAATATATCAAATAGTGCTTTATCAAGATAGTATTCATTTTTGTATTTCTGCATTAATTAATCAAACATTTATTCAACAACATCTGTATATCAGATACTTTGGTAGGTACTGAGCATGCAAAAAGGAGCCAACAATATAATGGAGTAAAAACCTAGATAAGCACCTGACTCCATTCTTGCAGAGTAGTAATATTGTCTGCCTAACTTGTAATGATTCTTTAACTTTTAGACTTAATATCACTTTTGAAGACATTCTTCCTTGAGTAATATTCCTTACTTTCAACTGTATTAAGAGACACTACTAGGTATTTCCTCAACATTCTGTTCTGTCTTTATTGTATCAGTTACCACACTTTAATGTAAATGCTTGTTTTAAAATCAAACATCTTGATTCTAAGCTTTGGGAGGACAGATCAAAACTGCCTTGCTCGTATTTATACCCCTTGTTCCTATCACAATACTTGGTGCATGGTGTGTGTTTACTATATGTTAGTTGAATGCATGCAAAAAGGAAGAGGGAGGGAGATAAATGGATAGAGAAGAAACAGGGATAATGAAAGAAGAAGAAAAGGAGTGAGGAAGACAAATTTCACACTGAAAACCTTCATTAAGGTCTGTTTAGGATTAAATTATCAGTTTATTTGCAGATAAGTCAAATGTACAGATAGAATAAACGATAGAAGAAATTAAACTCCATAAAAAATATTATTTCCTCTAAATATGTTGTAGTGAGGGTTCTGGAGACAAACATGCACATGAGGTCTCATTCTACTTTCAATCTACCACCAGACTATTTAAACAGTTTGAAGAAGGTTCAGTAATGAAATCCTAGATCAAAATGTCTATATTCAGGTATCAGTCAAATGTCTACCTAAGCAGACCAAGATGTAGGAAAATTTCAAAATGTTATCTATATAAACAGGCTGCTTGAGATACCACTTAGAAAAATCCAAAAGTCATTTTCATGTTACAAATCCAATGTCAGAATTCCAAATAAAATATTCCCAAAATGGTAGGAAATTATATATACTTATATAAAATATATATTGTATATGAAATATATAAAATATGTATTCTATATGAAATATTACATATAAATATATATAATTCAATATGAAGTATACATTATATGTTATAGGAAATTATATACGATCATATATAAAATATAAATATTTTAAATAATATATAAATATTGATTATATAATATAAAATTATATATAAAATGTATAATTATATTAATTTTAAGTTAATTTTGCAGTATGAAATATATATGTCATACATACTTTGCACTATAAAATATGTATGTGCATACATATATACACGTATGTACATGTATACACATATATGCATATACATATATACATATGTGTATACATATACGCATGTACATATGTATGTACATATATATTTCACAGTGTAAAGTTAACTTAAAATTAAAACAAAAAGCTTTATCTTTGGTACCTTTTCTCTCTGATGCTGTATCTTCAATATTTTATACAGCTAACATACATTATATTTCTACTTACACAAAATAAAGACAAATGTTAGTAAAAATAACAATGTAGAATTGAAATAAACATAAAATCATAAAGCAAAATTTTATCATATGTGTTTATATTTAAAAATACACATAGCTATATATGTCCACTAATCATCTTTGTCAAGAATAACATTGTATATATTGAATTATGACCTATTTAAACAGAGATTGTCTTTCTAAACTAATTGGGCATAGATTTGCCTTGCCCATATATTCTTTGTCTATATGATTTTATAACTTTTGCTGCAACATCTCTGGAAATTATTATTACAGTTAAAAATTGAAATACCTGGGTCAAAAGTTTACATATTTTACAGGATTTTGAAATTTTTAATACATACTTTCTAGACAGGTTGCCTATTTCGTCATTTCTATAACAAAACTGATTATTATAATTCTTAAAATATGTGCTAACTTGATAGTAAATAAAGATGGCTTACATATTCTCACGTGAATTTTATATTTGTTAATAGGATGACTAAATATTCTTTTGTGTATTAATTAGAGGATTTTTGTACTATTAGCTTATTTGCATTATTTTTACTCATTTATGTATTTTTGTTTCATACTTTGTAAATTACTTGTTTGAAATATTTTTGCAAATCAAAATTAAGTTGTCATCTTTATTCAGCAATATTTAAGCCTATTATATAAAGATATATGGAAATATTAATTTGATCCAGATAGAGAAAGATTTTGAACCCAACTTGACAAATTAATATGTCTGAGCCATAAATAAACTATCTGGATTGCATTTACATGCTGAACTTTTAATCATTAGTCTATCCTTAAGCTATATCAATCTGTATTCAGTTACCAGAGTTTGGAAAATTAAAATATAAAATTAAAAAAGTACAAGTTTTGCCAATAAATCTGTTATTTTTACTGCAATACAGGGTAACCATTTATAGTACTAAGAAGAGTTGCTTTCAATCTCTAATATGCTTCTTTTGAAATAGCATCATTGTGTTTGTGGCAGTAAGTGATTCAAAGTGCACCTAATACATTCAGAGTTCACCAAATTCTTTGCATTTCCAATCCGACCCACATCATATTTATTGGGCTATAATGGCTATGGATCACAACAAATTCAGGATGTTTCTGGAAAGGCAAAACCTCTTCTATTAATAATGCAGCAGTTGAACATTAAAGTACTGTCACTATGCTAGTTTATGATGTGATAAAATTGTTAAAAGTACATTACTATGTAACTACAGAGGTATATTTGGCCATAAGTGTATTTTAAGTACTAAAGAGAAAAAGGAATTAGATAAGGAACAAGATAGCTTCTATAAAGGTTAAAAAAAAAAAAAAAGGCAAATTATGTGCTATCAGGCAGGAATGATAGTTTGTGTTTATGTAGTGTGCATGTGCTAAATTCATGTGCTAAATTTTGTATATGTGTACATGCATGTGTCCATATGTGTTTATCTGCTTATATGTGCGTGCTCATGCAACTATATGTAAAGGTGGCTTTCAGATATCTCAGCCTGTAAGTAAAGGTGCTAAAGACATATAGAGTGGGTGAAAATAAGTATGGTGACTGTATGAAGTCAGGGTATGAATATTTTTGAGAATAAGGCAGTAGTAAAACCTAAGTGTCCATAACTACTGGTAAACCCTGCAAGATGTAGACTAGTTTATAGCACAGTTCTGATTTCTCCCATAGAAATTATATATTTAAATAAAAACTTGATTTTGAGGTTGTCTCTATTTGTTTTCTATTGCTATGTTACAAATAACCACATTCGGTGTCTTAAAACAGCACACACTTATTATATTACTGTTTCTGTGCCTCAGGAGTCCAGGCACAGTTTAGCTGAGTCCTCTGCTCAGGGTTTCACAAGGCTGCATTCAGGATCTCTGCCAGGCTGCTTTGACATCAATAAGCTTCATTAGGGAAGAATTTGCTTCCACGTTTATTCAGGTTGTTGATAAAATGTATCTCCTTAGCATTGTAAGATTCAGGTGGCTGTTTTCTAGCTGGTTTTGGCTGGGGTGGCTCTTAGCTCACAGATGTCACCCGCAATTCTGTGCCATGTGTCCCTTTCAAGACCAGGAGGAAAATCACTCTAATCTCAAGAAGGGTGCAGTTGCTCATTTAAGGGCATTAATTTGAATAATTAGGCCCACCAAGAATGATCTTTCTTTTGCTTAATCAAAAATCAGCTGATCTCATTGGACTAAAAATCAACCTGAATTTCATCTGCAAAATCCATTTATCTTTGCCATATATATCACAGGAGTGACATCCTATCATATTCGCAGTTTTCACCATACTCCAGAGTGTCATTACACAGGGCATGGGCATATGCCACAAGAAGCTGAATCTCGAGGCTTACTTTACAATTCTGCCTGCCATAGTGTCCAAGCTATTTGAATAATCTGTACTATTTACCTTTCACTAATTATTCCTCTAATTACCAATATTGTCATTTGTTTAGAATTGATTTCTAGAAATTAAGTATGATGCAATTGGAAACTTTGATAAATTCACTTATGCTTCCCATCAAATTTAAGTGTTTCCTATGGACATTAAGGTATCCACTCACATCGTGCATAAAGTGATTATAGGTCCCCTACCTGTTGTCACTCGCCTATAGAATTCACAACCATGTCACAGAGTGTAATGATTAGCATTCTTGTCTTTTTTACATTTAATGGAAATGCCGCTAGTATTTCACAGCTAACCATGAGGGCAGATAGACAGATGGAGGTTGTCTTGTATTACTATTACAGGAGAATGCAATTAAATTAGGAAATCTACTCCCTTTAAGTAGTATCAAGTTTGGTGCACTATATCTTCATGTACTTATTTTGGTGGCTCCATTTTAAATGCAATATAAAATTAAAAACTAAATTGCAGATCCTAAGGGAAGATAAACGAGGCCACAAAATAAAAGAAAATTCTAAGTCTTTAAAAAAAAAAAAAAAAAAAAAGAAAATGTTTCCAATTTTCTTTTATTACATCATTCTAAGTCTCTCACTTTTATCTATTCCATTGCTTCATTTCTTGATTTATTCACTGTGCCGAGACAATTAAAATTGACAAACTATTACACAGAACTGCTGGCTGTGGCTTAGCCTTCTCCTATAACCCACTCACCACTTCTGTACACTGTACCTTGCAGAGGCATCATGAAAAAAAGAGAGTAAATACATTTCCCACAGACAGATCTGAGTTTGAATCTTGATTCTCTTACTAATTATAAGGTCTTGAGTACACGATTTTATTTTTTGATTCGCAGTCTCCATGTCTGTTAAGAGAAATCATAGTGTTTACTTTTGTCGTAACTAGAAGGAGAAACTATATAATGCACGCATAATACCCAGTAGAATAATTGGCTCATAGAAAGCAATCGATAAATGGAAACCCATTCTCTGAGTACAAATATCCTTCAGCATTGGTTCTAGGTCTTACACTGCTCAGGTTTTGTATAAATAAGAAATTGTATTTATCAATAACTTCTATAAGTATATTCTTCACAATTATCTCATTGAATGATGTATTACTTTCCTATGGTTGCTATATTAAGTTACCACAAACTTGGCTTAAAACACAAAGTTGTTATTTAATAATTCTGGAAGCCAGGAGTCCAATATCAAGGTGTCAGTAGGGCCCTACTCCCGCTGAAGGCTTGAAGAGAGAATCCATTCCTGACCTCTTTTATGTTATGGTGGCTCCAGATGTTGCCTCCCTTGTGGCCACATCACGTCAATCTCTGCCTCCATGATCACATTATTTGCTCCTCTTCTGCATGACTCTCTTCTGTGTGTCTCTTGTAAGGATACTCATATTAGATTTAAGGCTCACCTAGTTAATCCAGGATAATGTTTTCATTTTAAAATCCTTAAATTGACTTCACATGCAAATACCCCATTTTCCTAAATAAGATATCGTTCACAGGTTCTAGGGATTAAAACAAGAGTATTCTCTTCAACAGACATCATTTAGACCACTACCAGTAACAATCTAAATTTTAAGTACTACTATTATTTCAATTTTATTGAAGAATGAGCCATGTCTCAGAGATGTTGAAGAACTTTTCCCAAAATCATAGAGCCATTAGTGGTATAAGGGTTGGGAGCAGGGCTAGCTATACATTTCTGACTTCAGGCTTGTGCCCTGAAACCCCCACTGTGCAGTATGCTGTGGCACAATGAAGCAAGTCCTAGAACTCTTTGGAAATCATATCTTGGAGGACACATCCGTCAGTAAAAGAACATTTTACTCTTTTTTTCCTTATATAAGCTTAGCTTGACTTTCTGAAACTGTCAACATTATTTCTTCTAGTGAAAATCAACCTGAGTGTGGGAGTGAGTGTTGAATTGCTTTAAATTTGAAGATGTCAAAGTGAGGGTAGAGTAGATGCCTATCTTGGTTCTTTAATTAGAAGATCTTAGAGTTCTGTGTTAAGGATTAAAAAGCAGGGTGAATCACTTCACCTTTGTGCTGTGATCTTGGATGCTTTGTTGCTAACCCTTCACCACCACAAATTACAAAGGTCAGAAACTATTTCAAAAAGAATGTTCAATGTTTTGAAGAAGCACGTTGTCTCCCACACTTCCCCACTCTTCCACTTTTGTTTCATCTTTCCAGCTAACCTAGATTCCTCTCATCTACATACTGTATTTTATTGGCAATTATGATACTTGGTTAATATGTCTCAATTTGTACCTATATTTTTTCTAATCAGAATAAACTTCCTTCCTTATAAAACTTACCAGATCATCTAATTAGAGTCTTCCCCCAACCTCAGCAACTAGAATTCACTTTTATGGATCCGTACTGCGTATGTATTTTTGTGATGACCATAGAATAAATGTACAAGTCACACACGAGTAGAAAAGTCTTGGCCTGGAATAACAATTGTTGTCCATGTTCTAGTTTCAGTTCTGCATTAATTAATTGCATGCCCTCATCTGAAGGCCAAGATGACTTTTATGCTTTTGTTTTATTTGCAAAACTGAGATAATTACCATTTCCTGACTCAATGTATTATTGTAAGTATAAAAGAGCTTATAAAGTAGATATCAAAATGCTCACAAAACAAAAAAGTTGTGTAATTTTAACCAAAAAGATAAAAGAATACAAAACAATTGAAATAAATAAATTAAAAATCTACAGAATTATTTGTATGTTTTTCTAAGTCAGGAGATTCTCTACTGTTATCATAGTCTATTCACATGCCTTGGCATTCTCTGCTAATGATATTCGTATAATCAAGATTTCAGAAGATTTTTAATGTTAAATATAAATTTGACTCTACTGAAAATAATTCCTCCTATAATGGCAATTCTGCAAATTCTAAGAAATGCCTTTGGAAACTGATTCTAGCCTCCATTTCCTCTTAGCCCTAATTTGCAGAATTGTTGCCATACTTACTCTCTGTGAAAGCTCATCAGCCAGCTCCAGGGAGCTTTAATTCTCAGGCAGTAACATCAACAGATACGTGGTTGAATAGTAACCAAGGATACAGCCCCCTTCCAGGAGAAGGTGAAGATATTTGTAGTGAGAATGCAAGGCAGTTCAAGAGTATTTAAACTCAAATGATTAGTGGAACTGTCCAGGGGCCAAAGGGACTTATGTCAAGAGGATGTGATAAATATCAACCTGCTGTTTTTCAGAGATAGTTCACATTTAAAACATAAAATAATTAAGTGTTTTAATTTTGATCCCCCTAGTGCTTCTCCTTTTAAGAGCACAGCAGGGTGGGTGAACATAATTGGCATCATTTGGAAGGTTGAGTGCCTAAGGTTGTTGCAAATTCTCTGTTCGTAGCTGAAAAATGACATTCTGGTTTAATATCTTGCTATACTTATCCATACTTTGCTCCTATTCAAATTATTAAGCAGAAAAATTGTGCCTACCTCAACTTCAAAAAACAGCCTCAAATCTTCAAAACTAGGGTAAACTATGTCTTTCATCTGAGAGACTTAACAGTATGTTCACCTGGGAAGAAACCCAGGCGAAAACTGTTTGAACTGTTTGTGTGTGGGTGTGTGTGTCTGTGTGTGTTCTCTGATATCATTGTGACTCAGACAAGATGATACACTACCTTTATAGTTTTATTTCACTCTCAAACTCAACCATGTACTATTCAAGGCCTTCTATGGTCCCTTTGATTTCCTAGTTAACTAAAACTTTGAATTAGGCTCACATATCAGGAATAATTGAATAACAAACCAGACCCTTTTTCAGTTGATATAGCAATAATAGAGAAATATGAAAGAAGAAGCTCATCTTAAAAACAGACGCAGACTTCTTTACCAATGCACTGAAACCTCATTCCAAAATACTGCCTGGCATGTTGTAATTTGCTTTCTATAAATAGTTGAAGGCTAAATAAATGAATAAGTTTTCTGCATTATTTATTCCTGTCATGTAAAGCAGCATGGCAGCTTCTGACCCTGCCCTCGGCTATATAGCTTGAAGGCAAGATGATAGACATAGAGTGGGTTAGATTCAGTGTTTCTGTGAGGATGTTCCTATTTGATTTACCAATGTCAAACAAATGTTTTCTTTGTATTGCAGTTAGAGGTGTGTTGAATTAAGAAACTAAAGACGTTGATTCTAGATGGTTTTCGAATACTTGACCTATTTGTCTCGGATACAAAATGGAGATATAAGCCTATAAACTGTTGACATTTTGGCAGGGGTATTTGTTAATGAAAAACAGTATATAGCCAATACAATTTTTTTCTAAATAATAAGATAGGGCTATATTATTTAAAACAATAGCTAAATGTTGAGTAAATATAGTGTTTCACCACACTCATTAATATTTCAACCAGGAGCTATTCTTTTCTGAAATTTATTATTTTTTTTAAATTTGACATATAAATGTATATGTATTTATTATGTACAATATTATGTTTTGAAGTATATATACATTATGGAATGGTGAAATCTAATTAACAATTTAATTATCTCAAATAGTTATCAGTTCTGTGGTGAGAACACTTAACATCCACTTTCTTAGCATTTTAAAAAATACAGTATATCATTATTAACTGTGATTACCATGCTGTACATTAGACCTTGAGCTTATTCCTCCTATATAATTATACATATGTATCTTTTGACTAACATCTCCCCAATTCTTTATCCCCCACTAACTACTCCAACCTCTGGTAACTACCATTCTACCACCCTTTTACTCTCTGTTTCTATGAGATCAGTGTTTTTAGATTCCAAAGCCAGGAACTATTCTTAGATCAGTTCACCATTCCACATAATTATTCTTATATTTTTATTTATTTATCTAATATTATGCATTGTTGTAACCCAACTATAATTGATTAGTAAATAAATACAACAAGATTTTTCTTGTTTCAAGGGCAACAATTTTTAGAGACCTTTTAAAATTGGGACATCAAAAAAATCATAGTACTATAACATTGTAAAAGGGGAAATAAATTGGGAATAAAATTAAAATACACAATTTTAGAAATAGTGAAACTAGGAATGCACAAAATTTGAAGCTTGTTGAAAGTAGTAATCTTCCAAATCAAAATGGCTTAAGAAAAAATAAAGCATGGTGTGGACATTATTGCATCGCAAAATGGATGTCCAAAAATATTTTGAACTTTATAGCATATCTGGATCCAGTGCTCAAATAATATTGACAGAAAACATTTTTCTCTCCAACTCTTGGCCCCGTTGCCATCTAAATTGGCTTCATTCTCGGAAAGGAAATTTCCCTGTGCCAAAATGGCCACCGAAAGACCCAGGCTTACCTTCAAAGTCTAGCAACCTAAAGCAGAGTATGGTTTCTACCAATAATTAAAGAAAAAGCCTCAAGACTGAGGCCCATTCACTTGGATCGATCAAGCTTAGTTCACATGTATACTTCTGAACCAATCACCATGGACAGGGGAATATGGGAATCTCACTAGCAGCTGTGGATGATGGGACCAATCCAGGAGGTAGAAAGTGGGGTGAGGCTTATCAAATCCCAGGAGCAAAAAGTCAAAATAATGACCAGTTACATAAAGAAGGGATAACCAATGCTGCAAAGGCAAAAATCAATAAATGTCCACTACAGAAGGGGGAACACATTAAGATAACTTTTTGGAGAATGGAATAAAGTGTTTCAGAGAAACACAAGAGATATAAGAAGGCATCAAATCCTCCTTAAAAGTAATCTTAGAGGATACTATATTGCCGAGTGAGTACTGTCAGTTACTTGCAAGATGCTCAAGAAGATGTCAGAAGAGTAAAGTTGATAAAATAATAAGAAAACAGATGCAAGCTGGTTTTTGTCATTCCTCAGGAAGAAGAAAATTTTAAAATTCAGGCATGAGGAAGCTTCAGGTCACAGTTAAATTCATTGTTATAGTACTATTTGGTAAGTAAGTATTTAGTTCATCCAGCACCATGTAGCAATAAGGAAACTGGAAGTATTTTAATGAATGTAACCAGCATTATAGTGACATATTTGAAAGCATCAATTCTGGTGCCCAATTGTCTGATTTGAATCCTACATTTTCTCTTTGTTATCTATGTGACCTTGAGAGAGATATATATGCTCTGTGTCCCATTGTTTACTCATTTAAAATATATACAGCTGGGCATGATGGCTCACACCTGTAATCCCAGCATTTTGGGAGGCCAAGGTGGGGGGTCACCTGAGGTCAGGAGTTCGAGACCAGACCGGCCAAGATGGTGAAACTTCACCTCTACTAAGAATACAAAAATTGGCTGGGCATGGTGACATGCACCTGTAATCCCAACTACTTGGGAGGCTGAAGCAGAAGAATCGCTTGAACTCAGGAGGAAGAGGTTACAGTGAGCTGAGATTGCACCACTGAACTCCAGCCTCGGCTACAGAGCGAGACTCTGTCTCAAAAAATAAATAAATAAATAAACCATAAATAAGGTATATAATATTAGAAATGACTTTACAGGGCTTTGTCAAGAGTCGTGAATAGTCTGAAAGTTTAATGTTGTCTCAAGCTAACAAATTATCCTGTTACAGTTTCATGAATGCTGGTAGAAGACAAAAGCCTCCTAGGTCAGAGACAAAGTACTTAATTATTCATGGCATATGCCATTTCTTCTTTCCCTCAAAGTCCCATCAGAGCAACATAGAGAGGTTCAGATGATGCCATACATATGGTGAATTTGTGTTACAGCTGAGGATCCCAAAGTGTAGGAAAAGTCTGGTCTTTTCTAATAAGCTGCAAGCAAACCTACCTGAATTTTTTTTTCCCTGAAAGGACACATAATCTTTATTTTATGGGGCAAAAAGCAAGCCAGTTTTTTGCTCAGGAAGAAGACAAAATATCTATTTTCCAAGGCTGTTCCCTACACAAACATTTTTTAAAAGATAATCCAAAATAAAAAGGCAGTTATTATCTCTAATTCCAATAACAAAAGAAACATAAGAGATCTATAAAGGATTTTTTCTTTTTTCTTTTTTTTTGAGACGGAGTCTCACTCTGTCGCCCAAACTGGAGTGCAGTGGCCGGATCTCAGCTCACTGCGAGCTCCGCCTTTCGGGTTCACGCCATTCTCCTGCCTCAGCCTCCCGAGTAGCTAGGACTACAGGCACTCGCCACCTCGCCCGGCTAGTTTTTTGTATTTTTTTTTACTAGAGACGGGGTTTCACCGTGTTAGCCAGGATGGTCTCGATCTCCTGACCTCATGATCCGCCCATCTTGGCCTCCCAAAGTGCTGGGATTACAGGCTTGAGCCACCTCGCCCAGCTGGAATTTTTCTTATGTCTCTCAGCAAGTTGTTGTAAATGAATAAGCACATTTTTATTATTAAATATTTTAAACTATTATAGTTACGTATTTTATTGATCTATTTAGCTGTCATGTATATGATTTATTATAATCATTTCTGATTGGCCCAATTAGTGTGAATAAGACAAGTAAAATTGTATAAGGGCCCAGGTATTCAGAAATTGAATTAGGTCCCAGAATAAGTTCCTAGTAAGTAATCATTTTATTTCTTTGTTCTTTTCTTAATAGACCTTACCTCTGGTTTAGAAGTTTCCCACTTTCAATTTATTTCCCCCATGCTGACGGCTATGGTTTGAATGTTTGTCCCCTCTGAAACTCATGATGAAACCTAATCCTAAATGCAGTAGTATTGAAAGGTGGAATCTTGAGGAGGTGATTGGAGTAATTAAGCCCTCATGAATGAATCAATCTATTCATGGATTAATGGACGAATGGGTTAACATGAGAGTGGGACTGATGGTTTTATAATGATAATAAGAGAGACCTGAGCTGGCATGTTAGCAGTCTCATATCCCTCTTGTGATGCCCTGCACTGCTTTGGGACTTTGCAGAGAGCAACCACCAACAGAAAGCCTCTCACCAGATTGACCCCTTGACCTTGAGCCTTCCAGCTTCCAGATGTGTAAGAATCAAATCATTTTTTAAATAAATTACCCAATTTTACATATTCTGTTAAAAGCAACAGAACATAAACTAAGGCACCGACTTAATGTACTTTCATATAATAACTTGTAATTGACAGAATAATTTAATTTCCTCTATATGTGTAAACAAATTTTGAGTATTATAAAATAATCACGATGATAACAATAATAATCTGGAAGAGTCCTCCATAAAAGTCCACATTATCTCTGCATAATATCTTTTCTGCAGATTTCATGAGGAATTGCTTTGTAGTTAAATTAGAAATATTGAAGAAAAGTAAGAAATACTCATAGGACAAGGTTAATTAGAAATATGAGAAAATATGAAGGTTTAAAATTGCAGAAGAAATGCTAGCATATAAAAAAAGTCAATGATAAGATAAATGATTGTATTAAGTTAGAATAAAACAATTTACATTAGCCAGACATAAAATATGACTCATTAAGGACTCATTAAGGCTGTTTTGCAGTTGTAGAAATAATTTTTAAAAACCCAGTATGTGAAACCAACATAGAAAATACATGGAATGGGGCTGAGCGTGGTGGCTCAAGCCTGTAATCCCAGCACTTTGGGAGGCCGAGACGGGTGGATCACGAGGTCAGGAGATCGAGACCATCCTGGCTAACACGGTGAAACCCCGTCTCTACTAAAAATACAAAAAATTAGCCGGGCGAGGTGACGGGCACCTGTGGTCCCAGCTACTCAGGAGGCTGAGGCAGGAGAATGGCGTGAACCCGGGAGGCGGAGGTTGCAGTGAGCTGAGATCCCGCCACTGCACTCCAGCCTGGGCGACAGAGCGAGACTCCGTCTCAAAAAAAAAAAAAAAGAAAGAAAAGAAAATACATGGAATGAAGATCATACACCACGGGGTAAGGTGGCTACACCCATTAATAGGCCCACCAAGCGATAGCCCTGTAGCTGCCAACAAAGTTGAATTTTCTGCTGGAAGACCAGATGCTGTTCTGTTTAAATTAAAAGAAAATAAAGTCCCTGAATTACTCTGTAGCCTGTGGCATCTATTTTCAAAAGTGGAATAAAACAGTATCTAGAATAAGAATCAATAAACCTTTTTGTAAAAGCAAAAGTTAGCAAAAAAAAAAAAAAAGTAAGTAAGGGTATGCTTGGGTACATGTAGGGTTCTGTATATAAAAATCTATTGCAAAATAACAATACCTCTTAATTGTGCAGTTCTTTATCCTTTTTTAATATAATTTCCAATGTAATATATTAAAATAAGTTAGTTTTGTTATGGCTGTTATTGTGCCATCACTTTACAGGTAAAAAAGTTGATGTCAGGAAAAAATAAGTAACCAGTGACACCTAATGAAACTAATTTTAATCTAAGAATATAAATGTCTTAGAACCAAGAAAGCATCAAACTGGAAGTTAATAGATGCCAATTTATTTTGGAAGAAACTGAATCTCTGAACAGACCAATAGTGAGTTCTAAAATTGAGGCAGTAATAAATAGCCTACCAACCAAAATAAAATCCAGGACCAAACGGACTTACAACTTAATTCTGTTAGATGTTTGAAGAAGAGCTGGTAGCATTTATGCTGAAACCGTTCCAAAAAATGAAAAGGAGGGAGTCCTCCCTAACTCATTCTATGAGGCCAGCATCATCCTGATACCAAAACCTGGAAGAGATACAACAAAAAAAGAAATCATCAGGCCAATATCCTTGATGAATACCAATGCAAAAATCCTCAACAAAATACTGGCAAACTGAATCCAGCAGTACATGACAAAGCTTATCCAACATCGTCAGGTAGGTTTCATCCCCAGGATGCAAGGTTAGTACAGCATACGCAAATCAAAAAATGTGATGCATCACATAATTAGAACTAAAGACAAAAACCACATGATTATCTCAATAGATGCTGAAAAAGCTTTTGATAAAATTCAACATCCATTCATGTTAAAAACTCTCAATAGACTAAATGTTGAAGGAACATACCTCAAAATAATAAAAGCCATCTATGACAAACCTATAGCCAACATCATTCTCAATGGGCAAAAGCTGGAAGCATTCCCCTTGAAAACTAGCTATTTTTTTTTGTTTCATTTTACAGGTAAAAAGTTGATGTCAGAAAAAATAAGTAACCAGTAACACCTAATAAAACTAATTTTAATCTGAGAACATAAATATCTTAGAACCAAGAAAGCCTCAAACTGGAAGTTAATAGATGTCAATTTATTTTGGAAAAAATTGAATCTCTGAATAGACCAATAATGAGTTCTAAAAATGAGGCAGCAAGGATGCCCTCTCTCACCACTCCTATTCAACATATTATTGGAAATTCTGGTCAGGGCAATCAGGCAAGATAAAGAAATAAAGGTATTCACATAGGAAGAGAAGTAGTCAAACTATCTCTGTTTGCAGATGACATGATCCTATGTTTAGAAAAATCCATAATCTCAGCCTTAAAGCTTCTTAAGCTAATCAACAACTTCAGCAAAATCTCAGGATACAAAATAAATGTGAAAAAATCACCAGCATTCCTATACACCAACAGTCAAGCGAAGAGACAAATAAGGAACAAATTCCATTCACAATTGCCACAAAAAGAATAAAATACCTAGAAACAGAGTTTACTATGCAGGTGAAAGATCTCTGCAAGGAGATCTGCAAACCACTGCTCAAAGAAATCAGAGATGACACTGACAAATGGAAAATCATTCCATGCTCAGGGATAGGAAGAATCAATATTGTTAAAATGGCCATAGTGCCTGAAGCAATTTATAGATTCAATGCTCTTAAACTACCACTGACATTCTTCACAGAACTAGAAAAAAATTATTTAAAATTCACATGGAACCAAATGAGAGCCCAAATAGCCAACACAATCTTAACCAAAGAGAACAAAGCTGGAAGTATCATGCTACCTGACTTCAAACTATGCTACAGGGCTACAGTAACCAAAACAGCATGGTATGGGTACAAATACAGACACATAGACCAATGGAACAGAATAGAGAACCCAGAAATGAGACTATACACATGAAAACTATTTTATCTTTGACAAACCTGAAAAAACAAGCAATGGGGAAAAGATTCATTATTCAACAAATAAATGGTGCTGGGTAACTGACTAGCCATATGCAGATGATTGAAACTGGAGCTCTTTCTTACACCATATACAAAATTTAAGTAGGGATAGTTTAAAGACTTAAATGTAAAACCCAAATCTATAAAAACATTGGAAGACAACCTAGGCAGTACCATTCAGAACATAGGCATAGGTAAATATTTAATGAGAAAGAAGCCAATAGGAATTGCAACCAAAGCAAAAATTGACAAATGGGATCCAATTAAACTAAAGAGCTTCTGCACAGCAAAATAAACTGTCGACAGGGTAAACAGGCAACCTACAGAATGGGAGAAAATGTTTTCAAACTATGCATCTGACAACGGTCTAATATTCAGCATCCATAAGGAAATTAAACAAATTTACAAGAAAAAAAAATCCCTATTAAAAAGTGGGCAAAGGAAATGGGCAGACATTTTTCAAAAGAAAGCATACATGCAGCCAGCAGTCATATGAAAAAAAGCTCAACATCACGGATCGTTAGAGAAATGCAAACCAAAACCACAAGATACCATCTAACACCAGTCAGAATGCTTAGTATTAAAAAGTCAAAAAGTAACAGATGCTGGTGAGGTTGTGGAGAAAAAAGAACGGTTACACACTGTTGGTGGGAGTGTAAATTAATTTGTTGTGGAAGATAATGTGACGATTCCTGAAAGACCTAAGACAGAAATACCATTTGACCCAGCAATCTCATCACTGGATATATATCCAAAGAAATACACATCATTCTATTATAAAGACACAAGCATGTGTAAGTTCATTGCAGCACCATTTACAATAGCAAAGACATGGAATCAACTTAAATGCCCATCAACAATACAATGGATAAAGAAAATGTGGTACATATACACCTGGAATATTATGCAGCCATAAGAAGGATGAGTTCATGTCCTTTGCAGGGATATGGATGGAGCCGGAAGCCATTATCCTTAGAAAACTAACACAGGAACAGAAAAACAAATACTTCATGGTCTCACTTATAAGTGGGAGCTAAATGAGAACAACACACGGGCACATAAAAGGAAGCAACACACACTGGTGCCTTTTAGAGGGTGAAGGGCAGGAGGAGGGAGAGGATCAAGAAAAATAACTAATGGGGATTAGGCTTAATATGGGGGGGATGAAATAATGTGTATAACAAACCCCCATGACACAAGTTTACCTATGTAACAAACCTGCACTTGTACCTCTGAACTTAAAAGTTTAAAAAAAGAGAGATATGCCCTCAAAGTTTTCTTCAACTTAATTCAGAATTTAATATAAAGGCAATGTTTAATCAGAAGACAACTCTTGGCTCCTTTATGTTATCTAAGACTTTGTATTACTGAAGTGGCAAAAAGCCTAACTGCTGACCACTTTCCTTTCACGAATATGAGGTAATCTTTATTTTAAAGAGTAATGTGTTTAGATTTGGTATTAATTCCATGATAACATTTTACCATGACTACATAGAGTAAAATAACAATAAGAAAATATTTGATCACACCCAAGTATATCACTTTCCCAAATACATTTATATGGAAAAATTTTAAATAATTTATAATTTCTTTTTATTCTTGTATAACTGGAAAAAAAACAATTTAATAAACTTAAATCATGACTATATTTTCTTGAGGAACGTGATGAAGGAAAAGTAAAAATTGAATTGGAGAGCATTTTAAATACCACAGAAGTTGCAGGCTTCCTTAGCACACCTTTTAAAACATGTCAGTGATTATAGTTACTGAATCTCCCCAATTCATCTTCTCTGTCCAAAAAAAAAAAAAAAAAAAAAATCTATTAGAGGAACAGATGAATTTTAGAAAGCAGTTTCATGACTGCAAACAGAAACCAAAAATCACAAAACTGACTGAGCTGAAGCAAATTTAGAAAAGGCAGTGGTTGCAGGCATGAGGTCTTTTAGCGATATATCCCTGTTAGTGGTGCACCAATCTGTGTGCAAGCTCTGGCTCTGAATGAGATGCCAGGGAGGCCTAATTGGGCCACACTCGTCAAATCAGATATTGAGGATTAGTATCGAGATATCACACATAGGGCAACTCTGCAAATAAATTTCCTTGCTTTACCGAATAATGCTTTGGTCGTTCTTTACAAAATCTGCAAAATACAATCATAAAGTCAATATAAGTGCAAGAAATTTGGTGTTGCTGCTACTGAGTAATGATGTAGAGAAAACAATTTACTTCCAATAGTTGCTCCAAATTTTCACTGGATAAACAGGTAGTTCGTTTCAGGTATGCCCCTTTTACATCTTCGTTCTGTCCCTCATGTGGATCACGGTGCCCTCACACTACCACCAAAAATCACATTCTTTTATTTCTTCATGTATGCATCTATAAATAAATTAATTAAACATATATTTATGGATGCGTATAAAATGTCATCATGGACTCATTGATAGTCAAGATCGAACTGGCTTCTCTCCTGGATACCGTAGTCTGAAAATAATAATAATAATTAGTCCTTCTTACAAGGTACTCTCACTTGCTCTTCCCATTTATTTCCCATTTGTTCTTCTCGTCTCATATAGATTGTCCTTTTTTCTTTAGGTAAAGATATCTTCCCTAATATAATAATAGTTAGTAATAGCTTGATGTCTTAATATATCCTTAATAAAATTTTAGTTGTATTAAATACAAGGATACAATAATATAATTTTATTTTTAATTAGTGTTCTAAAGATATTCTAACCAAAGATTAGAGGCATAGTAATATACTCATGTAGTATAGTTGAAATCTGTCAATCAGGTTTTCTTTATGTTTGTCTCCCCTACTTGACTCTTGACTCCTTCGAGGATAAAATTCATCTTTAACTCCTACATGCATGAACAATGCCTGGTAGTGTTCATTAAAACAAATGGAATTGAATTGAAAGGCAAAAACAGCTACTTACTTCTTCCAAATTCTGCCTAAACTATAAACCATTTAAAAATGTTATTAGGAATTAATGGTTTCTTAATATTTATTAAGAATTTATTTATTAATATTAATATTTGTTAATAGTAATAATTACATATTGATAGTATTATTAATGATATTAATAATAATTATGAATTATTTATTATGAAATAATATTAATATTTTAAGAATTAACGGTTTATGAATTTCTGTTTTCTAGCTTGAGTTCTTTGGATGGATTTCAAATACATCCTCCCTAACTTGTATATAAACTCTTAAAATAAGACCCACATTTTGCATATAGATAATAATCGATGTTTTTTGGTTTGTTTTCTGAATTATTTTAAATATTTCTAATGATAACTAATTTTGACTCTAGAATGTTAGACATTTTTTAGAATATCATTTTCTTACCCAAAATGAATAAATACACTCAAAAATGGAGTTTGGAGAATTAATTTTCCCAATACATTATAATTTTTCTTTATCTACATTTATTTTTCCAGTGTCCTAAATAAAAGTCAAAAAGCATTTATATTTATATGTATTCAAAATAGTCAGAGTGGTTATCATTAGCCAAAAGCAGCTAGTGCATAATCAAAAAATATTTAAAAGCCTACTTTTAGTTTGCAAATCTTATTTTTATTACCTCTTAATTACTCCCTGATTTCCTATATGCCACTCAAAATCCATTAGAGAAATAATGGCATGAAAGCAGGAGTGTTAGAATTCTCTGAGAAACTAGAGCTTCCAGATAGAAAAATGGTGTGCAGAAGGGAAGAATCAATTCCACTTGATTCTTCAAATGTTTCATAGTTTTCAAAATTTATTTTCATCAGAATTGTTGTAGAGTTTAATGGACGGAAGTGAGACAGAAGACATTTTGTCACCGTCTTACTCATTTGTTAAACATTCTTTAATACCTTTTTTGTGCCAAAGACCAAAATGGGTGTAGGGCATTCGTTAGCCAGTAAACAAACAAACAAAATAAACAAACAAAACCATGTGTCTGCCTTCAAAATATATGCGTTTTAGATAGGGAGGGGTTAACTATGTAACTAATGAATACAGAATTGCAGTTTTGGCTAGTGCTGTGAAGAAATGCCTAGAACAACAGGAGGACTTGAGTTGAGATATTTAGCTTAAATGACAAATATGAGTAACTTAGGCAAAAAGAATAAGGGTTTCCATTTTGCTTTTTAAAAACATCATCATCACAACATATTCACAAATATTTTCACCAATATGCCATTATGCAGAACAATATTAATTCATACCCCAGGGACCTGAGGCCACGGCCAAAAGCTTTTCACCAAAAGAAAGATCTCGGTGTTTTAATTTACTTTCAGACTGGAATCATCTCACCTTTTAGTTTGCCCTGAATGATCTTAGTTTTACGCCTGTTGTTATGGCTTAATTTTGAACGGTTTACCAGTTTACTTTCAGAAGTGTGATAGTTAGGACCATAAATTATACTGTCATTACTTCTTTACATTCATATTTTATCCTAAATTTTCATGAAAACATTTCATTTTGTGCCAAAGTAAGCCTGAGTTATAGCACATACAAAAAGGTAATAAGGAAGACATTGTTCAAGTGGAATTATTAGTCTTACAGCGGTAGCAATGTGACTGAAAGCAATTTCAATAGATGATTTAAGCACGTAATTTTAAACAGATTTTTATAAATACATATAATATAGCCTCATATTTGGTGACTCCAAGATATAGAAGATGCACACAAACAATTGACCACAATTACAAGGATTTTAGAAATAGAAACAGAGAGGATGAGAGAATTACATAGTAAGCAAGGACAAGGCAATACTTATTGCTGTTATTAATTTTAAAAATACCATTGTTGTACATTTTTATTAATTTTCCACTTCATTTCACAATCATTAATTTATTCTCTTATTTATTCAGCAAATACATTCTGAGCATCCAATATATACATTAAGCATAATTCTGCTCCATGTGGCCAGGCACAGTGGCTCATGCCTGTAATCCCAGCACTTTAGGAGGTCGAGGAGGGTGGATCACTTGAGGTCAGGAGTTCAAGACCAGCCTGCCCAACCTGGTGAAACCCCATCTCTACTAAAAATACAAAAATTAGCCGAGCATGGTGGCGGACGCCTGTAATCCCAGCTACTAGAGAGGCTGAGGCAGGAGAATCGCTTGAACCCAGGAGGCGGAGGTTGCAGTGAGCCGAGATAGCACCACTGCACTCCAACCTGGGCAACAAGAGGGAAACTTCGTTTCAAAAGAATAAAAATAAAAAAATAAAAAACTCTGCTCAATGTGTTCAGAATATGATGGGGCATAACACAGAAAAAAGGATTTGTCTTCATGGAGCTTAGAAGCTAGTATTTACTCACTTTCATATTTTAGAATAAGTTATAAAAGTAGTACAGTATGTATGTGAGGGTAAGCTCACTGTAAGAACTTGTATAAAGTCAAGGTTAAGGAAAAAGGAGTCAGACAGGCAGTAAATAGTCTTTCCATGATTTGGTCTAAGATTAGTCTCTGGGCTTTGTAGACAAGAAGGGTACAAGGAGACCCCATCAGTAATCAGCATTTCCCCCATAAGGAAAAAAAAAAGTCCTCAGAAGGCCCAAGAATTTTCTAGCAACAACTTCTAAATACACATAGACACACGAAAGAACTTTAAAAAAATGATAATGGAAAGTGTTCAGTGGTTTCAAAGCCCAGGTCCACAGAGTTACTGCACACAAAAGTAAAGCAGAAAACCTGAAAAAATAAATTCTCAGTCATTCTTCCGCTAGTGTTTTAAAAATAGTTCTCAGGTAGTTCTGAAATATAGTTTGCTATGGGAAGCCCTCATACTGGGCAGGATTTTTCAATAAATTGAAGCAGACCTTATACGATAAAATATGTTTGAAAACAGAAGTTAACTTTTAACTGACTCGAAAATTTAAAATATAAGAATTATATAAAATAAAATTTTTAAAAAATCAATTTATTAAACAAAGCTATCCTAAATCTTGATACCAATACATGACAAGAAAAGCCCTAAAAGGGAAAAATTAACTAACACTTAAGAAATAATAGTTATAGAAAAACATTGCAGAACTCGCTGGGGAAGGTTGTTGGAATAATCTCAGTGCCCTACTTGACCTAACTGGAGCTCACTCAGGCAGTTCCCAGAGATTTGGGAGCATTTGTTCATCTTTGGAGTGTGCAGATTCATTGAATAACAATTTATGCTTTTGTGTGGGGCTTAAAACACAAACACAGAAATTTTAGAAAATATCTGACTACGTGTAGTCAGGAAGTGCTACTCCCACTGAGAGAGACCAGAATCCCAAGTAAACTAACATATTTTAGACAAATCTTTAGAGAGAAAAAAACCAGAGTCAATAGAGAGGCAGCACAGACACTGAGGCTCTGTGGAGTTGCTGAATGCCCAGGCTAACTCCAGGCCCTGAATGGCTCCTAGAGAAAGGGGTGAGTGAAGGAATGGTGGAAGAGCCTACTCTCACTACAGACCTCTGAGACACTAACTATAAAAGATACCAAGACCCTCATGGACGTTTGAACTGGCATGTGGCATCTGCCTGGAGAGTAAGCAGAGAGAGAGCTCCAGCCTGCATGGACCCCAGGGGCTTTTGCATGCAGAATAGCTGCAGTAGAATAAAGTCACGGGTACCCATCCCTCAAGCCTCCCCATATTTCTGCAAGTAGCTCTAACCTTGGCTAACTGTTGGATCAAGAGAAAGCAGGGCCAACTTTTCTGCAGGACCGGGGCACATTTGTTCTGCAGTCCTTCCTGTTCACCAGCCCCTCCCAAGGCCCCTGCCTTGCTACTCCTGCAGTTCTATGTGCGCAGCATAGCCTGTGTAGCCCCAGCTGAGTTCTGTGCCATTGGCTCATCATGATGCTTTCCTGGAAGCCTGGAAGCTCTTTGGATCCCCCAGCACAGTTGGCTACTGACCCCAAAATGCTGGAGGAAAAAGCCATGGGCCAATCCCAACATCACAGGGTTGCAGTGTGTAGCCCAGGAGTATCAAGCCAAGGTCTATGGCTGGTGCTCAAGCATTCAGAACACTCAGAGGGGTTAGATGTGTGGGTTTGTGGGCCAGCATGGGAGTAGGGTGTGCCTCCCTCCATATGGCCAATCTGGGAGGGGTGTGACCCATCTCCCAACCTGAGCTTCTGCCCAAGGGAGCCCTTCAGTCTGCAACATGTAACAAAAAATATGAGCATGGTGCCAGTAACTGGAGGGGCCTCCTCCAAGACCCATGAGTGGACTTGTTTAGGGGATCATCTCTGTCCCCACTGCACCACAGAGGACAGTTGTGAATGTGCTGAAATACAAGAGCCACATGGTTGAATAAGCGCCTATATAACAGACATTACTCTTAAGCATCATGTAGCAAACAGTTGCCCAAAATACAAAACCAAAATGATTATGCCAATAAGCAGTGCCTGTGAAAGTCAGGTAAAGAATCCAGTCACATATAAAGATTCTGTATAGAGAGAGCCTTGGCCCTCTGAAAGCAATCAGAAATGAACTCAATTCACTATACTCAACTTACACGACAGTTAACGGAACACAAGCCCATTCAGATGAGAGCAGATCAGTGCAAGACCTCTGACAATTCCAAAAGCAAGAGTATCCCCTTACCTGTAAACAAGCCCATTAGTTCCCCAGCAATGGTTCTTAACCAGTCTGAAATGATTGAAATGATAGACAAAGAATTCAGAATCTACACGGCAGGGAAACTCACTGGATTCAGGAGAAAGTTGAAAGCCACTCCATGGAATTCATGGAATTCAGTAGAACACTTCAAAAACTAAAAGTCAAAATAGTAATTTTAAGAAAGAAACTGAAATTCTGAAATTTTATCACCAGTAGTAATAAAACATGCAAATTGAAACAAAAGTGTTGGTTTTGCCTATAAAATATTTTATGGACAAGTAAAGTGAAGTAAGTGAAATATATCTTTCATACATCACCATCAGGATTAAAAATCAGTATATCATTATGGAAGTAGGTTTGGTGACACATATTAAATGTCTGAAATATTTTCATCATTTATTACCTAATGTTTCCACTTTAATTCGTCCTAATGAAACAATCTGAATCCACATTGCATAAACACAATGAGGCCATTATGATTGATGACAATATAAAAAACAAAAATAATCAAAGTTCACACAAAAAAATTAAAACGTTTGTGGCACATGTTAGAATTCTCTAACTTTTATAAACCTTGTCTGCAGAATTATATGGTTTCTTAGAAACATAGCCTTTGTTTATTAAGTGAAAATAAAAATAATTCCAAAGTTATATGAAATTGTTATTTGGAGAAAAAGTTCCAAATTGTATTTTCAGGGTGACCATAATTTCTAGCAGAAAATAAACCCATGCTATCACACCTATTGACTCAATACTTGAAGTAACCATAAGAGAATTCTAATAGAAGTTTTCTCTGAGAATGGGCATATGAGTAATTTTACATTTTTAAATACTTTTCTGTATTTCTCATATGTTATTATTCTGAACATGTAGTAATTTTATAATATGAGTAATTCTGAAATGGTTTAATAAAATATTCTGTCCTTGAAACAATCTTGTAAGAACACCAGGTTTATATTATTCAGTTATGCAGACACAAGTGACATAGAAGAGCTCAGAGGATGGGTTCCAAAGTTATTTGCAGAATTTTACATCATGCATATATGTGACTTATCACTGGTTTGTCATTAGATAAAAAGAGGCACCAATGCTTTGGCTGTCACACATCTCTGTATTTCTTTTCCAGGAACCATGGCAGAAAGAGCACTGACAATCAGGATTAGAAATTCACCAACAAATTTGTACCATCTTGTAAATGAGATGTACTTAGTAAAACAATAATCCATCCCTTGTCCCTACAGTTTAGCCTGCTTAAAAAAAAGAAAAAAGAAAGAAAAGAAAAAAAAATTGCCATTAGCACAGAAGTAAACACTGCGTATGAGCATCTTATGGAACCATAATATATATCCTCATAGAATTCAGATCACAATAAAATTTTAGTGTTGCTTTCTCAATTGTGGGTAGGATGTGCTTTATTAAATGGCCACATGAGGCATAAGATCATTTGAGAGCAAGATTTCACAATGTTTTCCACAACTAACCATTTACAAGCCTGCCAAAGGAGGAAGGAAATTGGGTAATTGTTTGCATTCTTAAAAGCCATCAACTAAAAGACATATATATATATATGTACACACACACACACACACACACACACATACACACACACACACACACATATCCTCAAGAAGAGGAAACTGCACTTGTGTAGCTGACAATGAACCCAATTCTGTTTTTCATTGTGTAGTTGTTCTTCCTTAAATGGAGAGAAAAGAAATCTTCTCAATGCTTTTTTGAATTGTCTACAAGCCAGACTTATGTTTAATTCTATAATAGAAAAACACACAGGAACTAGCCTATAATGATAAATCTACATTTTCTGTGTAGTTACATGCAGTCAACAATGTGTGTGAAAGCACATCCCAATAGCACAGCAGGAATCTATCAATACATTATAAAACTCATGTGTATGCAGAGAAAAGCCTATTGTTTGCCAAACAATATTGTAAACACTGTGGAGGATATGAAAGAAACCTAAGGCATGATATCTGCCTTCAACAAGATTACAATTCACCTACCATGGTACAAATTTATTGAGTGTTTTCTCTCTTCCTGAAACTGAGCTAAGCACTTTGCAAAAAATTACCTTACTTAATCCTTAATAACCCTTGAAATATATACTATTTTACTATAATAAAAACCAATTCCAAGAGGTTATTTATCTTCCCTATAAGGATATGTCGGTAAGTGATAGAGCTGGAAATTGAAACTCTTTTAGATTCCAAAATTTATGATTTTAACTGTCATATCCGAGACTTCACCATGAGTTATCTGGATAATGCTGGTCTTTACCAATAGTATAACCTGGCTAAAATAGAAGACATTTGCAAAGAAAGCACATTGTATTAAACACTATTTGAAACTATTCTCTTTTCTCTAGTTAGAGACATCGGCTTATTGAATCTCAAATAATAAAATTGTAGTGTGTATCAAATTTAACACATTCCAAGTATTTGCACTTAAAGTTTTTATTGTATGTTCTGAACCAGCATCTAACTACATTTTAGACTACTAAGGTTTTTATTTTTGCTATAAATCAAGGCATGAATCAAGATTGTTTCAACATCCACCTCTCCCGTCATGCATTATTGCCAACACCAAGGTCAGCTAATGCAGTACCTGTTGAGAGTCTCCAATTTTACTCACAAAACTATGATGAGTATATTTTATTTTATTTTTATTTATTGTTTGTATGCATTTTTTTTACATTAAGTTCTAGGGCATATGTGCACAAGGTGCAGGTTTGTTACATAGGTATACATGTGCCATGTTGGTTTGCTGCACCCATTAACTCATCATTTACATTAGGTATATCTCCTAATGCTATGCCTCCCATAGCCCCCAACCCCACAATAGACCCCATTGTGTGATGTTCCCCGCCCTGTGTCCAAGTGTTCTCATTGTTCAATACCGTTCTATGAGTGAGAACATGCAGTATTTGGTTTTCTGTCCTTATGATAGTTTGCTTAGAATGATGGTTTCCAGCTTCATCCATGTCCCTGCACAGGATACGAACTCATCCTTTTTTATGGCTGCCTAATATTCCATGCTGTGTATGTGCCACATTTTCTTAATCCAGTCTACCACTAATGGACATTTGGGTTGGTTCCAAGTCTTTGCTATTGTGAATAGTTTCACAATAAACATATGTGTACATGTGTCTTTATAGTAGCATGATTTATAATGCTTTCAGTATATACCAGTAACGGGATCTCTGGGTCACATGGTATTTCTACTTCTAGATCCTTTAGGAATTGCCACAGTGTCTTCCACAATGGTTGAACTAATTTACACTACCACCAACAGTGCCAAAGGGTTCTTATTTCTCCACATCCCCTCCAGCATCTGTTGTTTCTTAACTTTTTAATGATCGCCATTCTAACTGGTGTGAGATGGCAGCTCATTGTGGTTTAGATTTGCATTTCTCTGATGGCTAGTGATGATGAGCATTTTTTCCTGTGTGTATTGGCTGCATAAATGTCTTCTTTTGGGAAATGTCTGTTCATATCCTTTGCCCAATTTTTCATCGGGTTGTTTGACTTTTTTCTTAAAAATTTAACTTGTTTGTAGATTCTGGATATTAGCCCTTTGTCAGATGGGTAGATTGCAAACATTTTCTCCCATTCTGTAGGTTGCCTGTTCATTCTGATGGTAGTTTCTTTTGCTTTGCAGAAGTTCTTTAGTTTAATTAGATTCCATTTGTCTATTTTGGCTTTTGTTGCCATTGCTTTTGATGTTTTAGTCACGAAGTCCTTGCCCATGCCTATGTCCTGAATGGTATTGCCTAGGTGTTCTTTTAGGGTTTTTATGGTTTCAGATCTAACATTTAAGTCTTTAATCCATCTTGAATTAATTTTTGTATAAGGTGTAAGGAAGGGATCCAGTTTCAGCTTTCTGCATATGGCTAGTCAGTTTTCCCAGCACCATTTATTCAATAGGGAATCCTTTCCCCATTGCTTGTTTTTGTCATGTTTGTCAAAGACCGGATGGTTGTAGATGTGTGGTGTTATTTCTGAGGCCTCTGTTCTGTTCCATTGGCATATATTCCTGTTTTAGTACCAGTACTATGCTGTTTTGGTTACTGTAGCCTTGTAGTGTAGGTTGAAGTCAGAGAGCATGATGCCTCCAGTTTTGTTCTTTTGGCTTAGGATTGTCTTGGCAATGCAGGCTCTTTTTTGGTTCCATATGAACTTTAAAGTAGTGTTTTCCAGTTCTGTGAAGAAAGTCATTGGTAGCTTGATGGGGATGGCATTGAATTCATAAATTACCTTGGGCAGTGTGGCCATTTTCATGATATTGATTCTTCCTATCCATGAGCATGGAATGTTCTTCCATTTGTATGTGTCCTCTTTTATTTCGTTGAGCATTGATTTGTAGTTCTCCTTGAAGAGGTCCTTCACATCCCTTGTAAGTTGGATTCCTAGGTCTTTTATTCTCTTTGAAGCAATTGTGAATGGGAGCTCATTCATGATTTGGCTCTCTGTTTGTCTGTTATTGGTGTATAAGAATGCTTGTGATTTTTGCACATGGATTTTGTATCCTGAGACTTTGCTGAAGTTGCTTATCAGCTTAAGGAGATTTTGGGCTGAGACGACAGCGTTTTCTAAATATACAATCATGTCATCTGCAAGCAGGGACAATTTAACTTCCTCTTTTCCTAATTGAATACGCTTTATTTCTTTTTCTTTCCTGATTGCCCTGGCCAGAATTTCCAATACTATGTTGAATAGAAATGGTGAGAGAGGGTGTCCCTGTCTTGTGCCGGTTTTCAAAGGGAATACTTCCATTTTTTTGCCCATTCAGTATGATATTGGCTGTGGGTTTTTCATAAATAGTTCTTACTATTTTGAGATACGTTCCATCAATACCTAGTTTATTGAGATTTTTTGGCATGAAGGGTTGTTGAATTTTGTTGAAAGTCTTTTCTGCATCTATTGAGATAATCATGTGGTTTTTGTCATTGGTTCTGTTTATGTGATGGATTAAATTTACTGATTTGTGTATGTTGAACCAGCCTTGCATCCCACGGATGAAGCGGACTTGATTGTGGTGGATAAGCTTTTTGATGTGCTGCTGGATTTGGTCTGCCCGTGTTTTATTGAGGATTTTTACATCGATGTACATCGGGGATGTTGGTCCAAAATTCTCTTTTTTGGTTGTGTCTCTGCCAGGCTTTAGTGTCAGGATGATGCTGGCCTCATAAACTCATAAAATGAGTTAGGTAGGATTCCCTCTTTTTCTATTGATCGAATGGTACCAGCTCCTCTTTGCACCTCTGGTAGAATTCGGCTGTGAATCTGTCTGGTCCCGGACTTTTTTTGGTTGGTAAGCTATTAATTATTGCCTCAATTTCAGAGACGGTTATTGGTCTATTCAGAGATTCCACTTCTTCCTGGTTTAGTCTTGTGAGGGTGTATTGTCCAGGAATTCATCCATTTCTTCTAGATTTTCTAGTTTATTTGCAAAGACGTGTTTAAAATATTCTCTGATGGTAATTTGTATTTCTGTGGGATTGGTGGTAATATCTCCTTTATCAATGTTTATTGCCTCTATTTTATTCTTCTCTCTTTTCTTTTTTATTAGTCTTGCTAGCGGTCTATCAATATTGTTGATCTTTTCAAAAAACTAGTTTCTGGATTCATTGATTTTTTGAAGGGTTTTTTGTGTCTCTATCTCCTTCTGTTCTGCTCTGATCTTAGTTATTTCTTGCCTTCTGCTAGCTTTTGAGTTTGTTTGCACTTGCTTCTCTAGTTCTTTTAATTGTGATGTTAGGGTGCCAATTTTAGATCTTTCCTGCTTTCTCTTGTGGACATTTAGTGCTATAAATTTCCCTCTACACACTGCTTTAAATGTGTCCCAGAGATTCTGTTACATTGTGTCTTTGTTCTCACTGGTTTGAAAGAACATCTTTATTTCTGACTTCATTTCGTTATTTACCCAGTAGTCATTCAGGAGCAAGTTGTTCAGTTTCCATGTCGTTGAGTGCTGAGAGATCCGCTGTTAGTCTGGTGGGCTTCCCTTTGTGGGTAACCCAACCTTCCTCTCCAGCTGCCCTTTACATTATTTCCTTCATTGCAATCTTGGTGAGTCTGACAATTATGTGTCTTGGGGTTGCTCTTCTCAAGGATTATCTTTGTGGTGTTTTCTGTATTTCCTGAAATTGAATGATGGCCTGCCTTGCTAGTTTGGGGAAGTTCTCCTGGATAATAACCTGATGAGTGTTTTCCAACTTGATTTTATTCTCCCTGTCACTTTCAGGTACATCAATCAAACACAGATTTGGTCTATTCACATAGTCCCATACTTCTTGGAGGCTTTGTTCATTTCTTTTTACTCTTTTTTCTCTAAACTTCTTTTCTAGCTTTATTTCATTAATTTGATCTTTCATCACTGATAACTTTTCTTCTACTTGATCGAATCAGCTATTGAAGCTTGTGCATGCATCATGTAGTTCTCATGCCATGGTTTTTAGCTCTATTAGGTCATTTAAGGTCTTCTCTACACTGTTTATTCTAGTTAGTCATTCATCTAATCTTTTTTCAGAGTTTTTAGCTTCCTTGCAATGGGTTCAAACATCCTCCTTTAGCTTGGAGAAGTTTATTATTACTGACCTTCTGAAGCCTACTTCTGTCAACTTGTCAAAGTCATTCTCCTTCCAACTTTGTTCTGTTGCTGGTGAAGAGCTGTGACCCTTTGGAGGAAACGAGGTGCTCTGGTTTTTAAAATTTTCAGCTTTTCTCCTCTGATTTCTCCCCATCTTTGTGGTTTTATCTACCTTTGGTCTTTGATGTGGTGACCTACAGATGGGGTTTTGGTGTGGATGTCCTTTTTGTTGATGTTGATGCTATTCCTTTCTGTTTGTTAGTTTTCCTTCTAACAGTCAGTTGCCTCAGCTGCAGGTCTGTTGGAGTTTGCTGGAGGTCCACTCCAGACACTGTTTATCTGGGTATCACCAGCAGAGGCTGCAGAGGGCAAATACTGCAGAACAGCAAATATTGCTGCCTGATCCTTCCTCTGGAAGCTTTTTCCCAGAGGGGCACCTGCCTGTATGAGGTGTCAGTCGACCTCTACTGTGAGGTGTCTCCCAGTTAGGCTACACGGGGTCAGGGACCCACTTGAGGAAGCAGTCTGTCCATTCTCAGAGCTCAAACACCACACTGGGAGAACCACTACTCTCTTCAGAGCTGTCAGACAGGGATGTTTAAGTCTGCAGAAGTTTCTGCTGCCTTTTGTTCAGCTATGCCTTGCCCCCAGAAGTGGAGTCTATAGAGGCAGGAAACCTTGTAGCACTGAGGTGGGCTCCACCCAGGTTGAGTGTCCTGACCACCTTGTTTGCCTACTCAAGTCTCAGCAATGGCGGATGCCCTTACCCCTGCCAGGTTGCTGCCTCACAGGTCGATCTCAGACTGCTGTGCTAGCAGTGTGATCAGTATATTTTAAAGAAATTATTTCAATTCTATGTAAAATTTTATTTAAATCTAAATGTATTCATTTATCAATATGCCCCAAGCAGATGTTCTTTTGTCAAATTTATATGACCTAATTTATTTTTAGTGACTTTTTTCTGATAAGTAATCTATTTAAGACTTATTCATAATGATATTTCACTGTTATTTAAAATATAAATACAAATAAAATATATATACAAGTAAAAGATAATGACTTTTCACTGTTATTTAATATATACGAATACAAGTAAAATATTATTTTTCTACAATATATTATATATTTCTATTATATACATATATGCGTGTCTATGTGTGTGTGTGTGTGTATATATATATATGTATATATATATAACCTGCAGAAGTTTAGGTAAGTTGCAATGGAAAATTTTATTGCAACTATTCCAATTTCCTGGTAGTGCTGGGGAGTATCTAGACTATGTCTAGCATTTATCCACCAAGAATAATGCTGTGTACTTGAAACTGTAAAGCCCACAGTGCAAGTGCAAGTCTATCGCAAGTCTATTGCATTGTGATAAAATACCGAACATTGACTAAACCATGTCAAATTTAGTGTGCTAAGTCCAAATTAAGAGGACCATACTGGTTCTAGATCTTTGTTCATTTTTCTTCAAGTTGAATAGTTTCAACTGTTCTCAGTTGCGTGCAAAAGGAGAGATATAAGTATTGATGCCAGTTTATGTAGAACTGAGAATCAAATTCTGGGGTTAACAGAGATAAACATGAATTCTTTCTACAAATAACTGATTTATATGACTCAGCCAACTGATTATACATTTCAATGTGACCTGGGAATTATTTAGAAGTTTCCCAATACTGTAGTTTGGAAGGAGGTAGGGGGTTCATCCTGATCAGCCAAAAGTATCAGATGCGTTCAGCAATGATCAAGGATTTACTCTGAAGATATAATCACAACTCTCTTTAAGAAAAAAAAATATGGAAACACAAGATAGTGTTCATTTCAGTAATGCAAAGGGCTCTTTTCATTTACTTACATAGACTTTGCAAAAAAATTATTTAAAATTTATATGTGTGGCAAGTATAATAATTTCCAGTCAGCATACTCAGTTGTTCAATGCAAGCACTAATAAATCTGCTCAACAACACAAACACATTGCCTCAGAGCCATCTTACGAATTAAATTGTTTGTTTCCTGGAGAGAGAAAAGTATAGAATAAAATGAATAGTATAGCTACTGAATCTCAATGGGGAACTACCCTCAAGCCTGAATTATTGCAGAAGAAGTGAACAGAGCTGATTTTGGTGAGCAGTAGAGTGAAAAATGCCTGTGAACTCAAAAGAGAGGCGTAGGAGAGTTGAGATTTGGTACCATGTTGTTAATTAGCTAACTTGACAGAAATGAAAGTCATGTAAAAAGCTAATTAAGTGAAATTGATGTGGATGATCTTTGTCTTCAGTTCTGAACACAGCCAAAGCAATCTCTGAGCTCAGGAATCCAGCTCTAAAGAATATGTTTCCATGGGCTGGATGCTGATAAGAGGCATTGATTTCAACTGTTCTTAAAAGCATGCTTTCCCTGCTCCAGTGGTTTGCCAAGCCTAGCCATCCATGTCAGTTTTGTCTTGAGAGAAACCTGCTTTTTGTGAGATTGTCAGACACATTAAAAGTGGGAAAGAATTGATAATGCTCTTATTTCATTATCTAATTATAACACCTCCTGGCCTTAGTCAGCTGCATTGCTGACTTACGAAGTATGATGAGCTTACCATTCTACCCAGAGCTGAAAAATACAAAGAAGTGTGGGACTTTTGTGTCTCATGCTAAAAATTTATGACTTTTTCATGCTGCTTCTCATTGAATTATGGCTGCGTTTTATCACTTCTCCTTGCACATATTAAATGCATATATGAGTGTTTTTAATCCAAGGAATCTAAGAAAATGAGAAAATATTCCATCTTGTTTTGGGGTGCTCAATTTCAGCAAATTTAATTGTATGTAAATCACAGAAATGAACAGAAGAATAATTGGTGATTGCAGCCTAATAGAAGAATAATTGGCTCTTAAAAGCACACTTTTAAGAACAGTTGAAATCTTTGACAATTTATATATTTCATCCTTGCACAGGTAACAGAATAGAAACCAGAAAAGTTCTAAGGAAGTTTAGAGAAACTATTTGAATAAATTAAAATAACAACAGTGACCATTGAGTGCTCTCTGTATGCTAGTGACTACACTAAAGCACACATATTATTTTAAAGTTTCATAAAAATCCTCTATTAAATTATAACTCCTGGCCAGGTACAGTATTTTGGGAGGCCGAGGTAGGCAGATCACTTTAGGTCAGGAGTTGTGACCATCCTGGCCAACATGACAAAACCCCATCTCTAGTAAAAATACAAAAAAAAAAAAAAAAAAAATAGGTGGGCGTGGTGGTGCGTGCCTGTAATCCTACTTGGAAGGCTGAGGGAGGATAATTGCTTGAACTCAGGAGGCGAAGGTTGCAGTGAGCTGAGATTGCACCATGCACTCCAGCCTGGGAGCCAGAGGAAGACTCCATCTCAAAAAAGAAAAAAAAAATTATAGCTCCCATTTTGTAGTAAATTAAACTGAAACACAGAGAATTTAAGTAATTGCCTATGATCACAGTGTTAGTAAGAGGAATAAAAAGTCTTCAAACTCAAGCCTCTCTCTAAAGCCCATGCTTACAATCTGAAAAACATAGCCTGCAAAATATAAGAAGTCTCTCGGCCAGGCACGGTGGCTCAAGCCTGTAATCCCAGCACTTTGGGAGGCCGAGACGGGCGGATCACGAGGTCAGGAGATCGAGACCATCCTGGCTAATACGGTGAAACCCCGTCTCTACTAAAAAAATATACAAATCTAGCCAGGCACGGTGGCGGGCGCCTGTAGTCCCAGCTACTTGGGAGGCTGAGGTAGGAGAGTGGCGTAAACCTGGGAGGCAGAGCTTGCAGTGAGCTGAGATCCGGCCACTGCACTCCAGCCTGGGTGACAGAGCGAGACTCCGTCTCAAAAAAAAAAAAAAAAAAAAAGAAGTCTCTCCACTGACATTCTTCCTAAAAGAAATCTCATTTGGGGAATTTCCTGATCATACCGCTTAAGCAAAGCTCATACTATTGACATTGAACACTAGTACAAAGTACTTAATAATGCAGATATTGCTGTTGCTTTTTACAGAATTTTAACTAGTGTATATTATTAATACTTGATACTTACATTCTCAATATAGTCGACTATATGAAATACTAGGGAAGTCAAAACCTCTTTTATATATTTTTAACTTTAAGAGTTTGAGAATTTATTCTCTCTTTTATTAGTTGTAACTATTTTTATGCCTTCATTGTCAAGTTGAATAATTAATTGTCCAAAAAAAACCCTCCTGGAAGACAAGAATTTATACATTTTTTCAATTCAGTCTAAGATATGTCTAACCATGGCATAATTGGCCATGTCTGATAGGTTCATTGGGAGGGACAAGACGTAAGTGTTTTTTGCATGAGGTGCACAGAACTCTTCAGAGAAAAAAATTACCATTAGAGGACACCACATAATTCTGCACAAGAAGAAAGGTTCTCTGGAGCTGTGAAAGGAATGGACTATTGAAAGTATAGTGAGATGTGTGACACTCAAATGTTCCCTCTAACTCATTTGTTTTGGGACTAGGATTGAGTCCCAGAGATAGTTGGGCTGAAGTATAAAGCCTGGTAAAATATATTCCGTAAGAGTTCAATAGCATACTGAGTTTACGAGATATTATACACAATGAAAAGAGTATAATATGTTTACTAACACAGCATTAGTGTTCTGACTACTCCAGATTATCTCTGAGTGTAAATGGTTGCTTTGACATATTGAGGGACCATACCTATGCTGCCAGCAACAGGATCCAGTACCCAGGTGTGAGGACCCATCCTGCACTCACGTAGGGGACCTCAAGAGTAGTGGTGCCCAGTGCCCATTATTTGGTAGCAGCAGTAATTCATGTCAGTGGCAACATTGGTACAAAAACTACTTTGGAGTTTCACAGGACCCCTTGGCACATAAAGCAGATCCTTTACACAGGACACTCAACTATTGCACTGATGATACAGCTTCTTGACTATGTAGTGGGTTTTATTAAATGGAGTGAGAGCAGAAGAATGGGGAGAGGAAATGGGCAGGCACTAAAGTAGGTGTTGAAATCTACCTCTTCTCGTTCATGTGGTGGCAGACTATCAACCAGGGTCTTCCTTCGAAGGTAGGTGATGTTTTGAACAGGAAAACATTTCTGATAAAAGTGAGTGTTTGTAAGACAAGGGAAGACAGCTTTCTTCTATTCATATCATGAAAACTATAACACCCTTGCTAGGAGAACACCAAAACTATTTATTGATTTCACTTTTGCAAATGAAAGATTATTTATCTTGGATTCATAATGATGCATTGCAAAACCTAGGCTGATATACATTTAATATTTGTGAAACAAGCATTGCATAGTTGGTAAATAAAAACTGTTTTGTCTCCTTTTCCACTTATGTGCCTTATTCGTAGTCATCTTATTAATTATATGTCTTTGATTCTATTGGCTAGAATATCTAGCAAGAGGCCAGTGAGGCCCCAGGTGCAAATTTTAAAGGGTCACTCACTTTCAGAGTCGTGCAAAAGTTGACCTTGTCTTTAATGGCCTCACCCTAGTTCCAGCTCTGGAAGACATCTGTGTCATATTCTGATTTAATTGAAATGCTTTTGAAATTTTTCCATTAGGTATAATATTTGCTGTAGGTTTTTGAAACGTACTCATTATATGATTAAGAAAAGACCTTTGCATTTTTAGTTTGCTATTATTTTTAAAAATTGATATTGAATTTAAACAATCTTTTGTCCGTATTAATTGAAATTCTCAAGTGTTTTAATAATCCATTATTCAGTCAGTGCACTATGTTTCATTAATAGATATCTATGATGTTGATTCATTGTTATGTTCCTGAGCTAACCTCGTTTTTTGTAAAACCCAAATCAAACACCACTTTTGATCAGTCATCCAAAAGCAATGTATTTCTCTCCCCTCTAAATTGCCACAGAACTATATTTACCCTTTTCTTTAGCATATTCTACCTTGTATTGTATGTGGATATGTACATGTTATCTCTCCTATTTCATTTTTCCACATACTGCAAAGAATAATGGATTCAAAGCCAGATAAATTGAAATAAATCCAGGTCTGACACTTTATTATTTATAAAGCTTAATTTCTTTTTATGCAAATTAGAGATAATAATTCATGGCTTGCTTGCCTTATAGAGGTTTCCTAAGTATTCAAGTGATATAGGTTGATCACAGTATTTTGAAAATGTAGAAAGCTTCATACATATTACTTTTAGTATTAATCATTAAGCTTCAAAACCTGCAAAAATTTTGCTTACGGTAGGCTACACTTAAAAGTAAAAATGACCTTGAAGAGGTCTTCAGATTTCTCTTTTAGTATCATATCTATCCCTGGAATGAATATGTAATAGCAAAAATTGTATTGAAAATTATCGGTGATTTTTCTCATGTCCTGTTAGTCAGATTTCCTTGTAGCTCACCATACGATCTGTGAATGGCAGCCACATCTTCCAAGAGATGGCAGCTACAGTTGGAATAAAGCGATCACTGATCAGCGTTAATCTTAAAGATTAGTTTTGGAGACCTGCGAAACGATCTTGAATGAAAGAATTTGTGAAATGGGTGAAAAGGGTTATAAAACTATATATACTTCCTTATACATCGCCAAAATAAAACTGAGCATCAGTACATCCAATCTTGCAATAAGAGTGGGCATAAAAAACTCAGTATATTCTGTGAGGTAAGTGAAACAGAGCTATATTACTTTCAAGAGAAGAGAGAGAACAACCCATGTATCAGTTAGCCATTGCTATGTAACAGACAATACCAAAACTTGGTGGTTACCAATGATTATTTCCTGTGACTCTACAGGTTATGTATTGCATTATGCAATATGCTGTTGTTCTCCACATGGTTTCTCATCTTTCAGCATTTTATCTCAGACCTGCTTTACAGAGGACCAAATAGACAGAACTAAACTATAAAGTGGAACTAGAAGGGAATTTTCACAGTGTTACTTTTGCTGCCTCATTTTATTGGTCAAAGCAATCACTAGGCCAGCCCAACTTGAAGTAGTGGGAAAATAGATGCCATCTCTTGATAGGCAGAACTGCAAATTCACATTGAGAAGGATGTAAATACATGGAGGGATAAAAAGTTGGGGAAAGTTTTATAATCTCCACACCTGTTAATGGCAAAATTCTGTAATGGAAGTATTAGATACAGTAACTGAAAAGTAAAAATCAAGAGGGCTTGGCCTTACTCTTATTGGTAATGTGGAAGGTGACAGCCACAGAAGTCCAATGACCAGTAAGAAGTTGTAAGAGGAACCGTGATTAGAATATTCATCTCTCATTGCTCCCATGTGTAGTGAGGTAGATCTGATTAGAAGTTTCTGTATGCCCTGGGAGAGACAAGATAGTGATAATCTTGATCATTCTTGAGAACTGAGATGCACTATGCAATCACACAGCAAGAAGCAATCTGCAAAAGCTGGGCTAAAACCCAGACAAGAATTATACAATGTTGCTAACAAACACAGAGGTCTGCAGCATTGATAAGAGATTCAGGAAGAATTGTCCGGCACTGGCTGTATGAAAAAACAATGTACTTGATCTCTAGCTCATGGAACAGACCAGCTGAAGCACTGAAGTAGAGACTAACAAAGACCATAAAGATAACACACCGACTTAATTGATTTACCTTCCCCTCTTCCACACATGTATAACAAATCAAATACACCACCCTGTATTTGTTTGGGACGAGAAAGATTTCTATCTTGGAGAAGTGTTGGGGGTGGGAGCCGAACACTGAAGACGGAACGTTTACTCTAGAGATAAAGTTTATCTGAAAAGGAAATGTGTATTTCAGAAAACATTGTGATAATACTGTTTGACAAGGTTTTTGTTGTTAAGTTCAAATTTCAATATAAAATACATAAAAAGTCAGATTTTCTTTGCATATCAGAGAAGCAGTAAGGGACAGGTCCAGATTTTGTGGAGATTCTGTTAAAAATAAATACAACAAAATGTATTATTTTACAAATTGTACATAAACATAGAGTCATGTAACTCCTTGCAAGGGCTCCTTGTAAGTTCTTAGAAGAAGGTATCCATCCAAGTGATGTGCCTGTAACTTAAGCATCATTAGCTCCACAGTAAATCTGTCTTGGTAACAGCAAAAATATGAGTTTTTAAAAATATATTGTATTATCATGATTCCTCTCTCTTCTTTCTACAGGAATGTTTCTATGATGAATAGGTTAAGTGGTTCTTACATCTATAAGGTAACAAAACAAAGGTATTAAGGTATTTAGAATGGAACATACTATTGCAGGGCACTTCATTCTCCTCTAAGTTTGAATGAAAAGTATCACTTTAAATAGATCTTGAGTGGAAATTACCTTAAGCATGTCTTCAAAAGCCTTGAAGACTAAAGTGTCATATGCTGGCAGCAACACCATATGAACAGAGTGACTGCAAGTCCCAGAATAAAGAAAGCCAAAATATCCTAGGGTTCACAGAGGTTGTGGAAAGAGAGGGCACCACTGCCCATTCTCCACACAGTTAACTCTCTATGCTTCTCAGATGTAAACATCATGTCAGCTTCATAAGAGGGTCTCGGATATGTATTACATATTTCTCCTCACCTCTCCATATCATTGCCCTTTGATTATCTGAAGGTAGTAGAATATTGACATTAAGGTTCTGCTTCAATAAGCCCACATCTCAGTCTCTTTTCCTCAAATTCTGTTTAATCTTTCATGGTCCCAGTAGCTAAATTGTGTTCACAACAACCTTTGGTTGTGGGTAGTAGCTAATACATTGAATGTTCTTGCCCAGGTCCAGTTTTTAGCCAGGACCATGGAATGGGATCATCTTCCAACAGACTGCCTCCATCATTCCCATGGAAGGATTACATTGTCTTAGTCCATCTATGCTGAAACTGCAGTTTTATGATTTCAGTCTGTTGTGACATCATAATTAATATACAATGCTGTATTTTACTATGTGAGTAATTGTATTTTCCCGTTTATATGTAATACAAGAGTTAACCCAATTAAACTTCGTTCTAAGCATTCTTCAATATTTTATAATATTTCAAGATTTTAATGTAATTTGTTATTATTTTATATACAAATGATTTTATGAAACATTCCCATTTAAAATTCAGGCTTGTCATTGTCCTTATTTAGATTTAATTGGTTTTTTAGAATCACATTTTATGACTATGCATACTAAAAATTACAAGTTTTCATATTCTCCTGTTAACTGACTAAACAACTATATATTCCATCCTTTTTTTGCCTCATACTTCACTGAACTGTGAAAACCTACTCAACTATTTGAAATGGATTTTGCAATATTTACTGATATAATCTGAGATTTCAATCTGTCTTCTCACCATGAGCTCATTCTAAAAGTTTCAGAGAGATAAGAAGATAGATAGCTATGGAGGATTTATGACATATTTTATACTACTACTTAAAAATTGCAATATAAGGCAATTCGCTCATACAATTTTGACATTTTTCTTATATAGTCCAGACTATATTTAGGAAAACACAGAGAAGTTGAAATCTGTCTAATTTTCAAGTCCTGACTAGCATTTTCTTCTTAACAATGACTAAACTACTATGAATACAAGCACTTCCCACTGTAGTAAGAAATTCTATAAAATAAATATCCTCACAAGCCCCTGTTTATATAGCATTTAGTTCTTTTCATGATGATGGTGTACTTTTAGGAAGCACTAACCATCATGTTAGAGATTCTTGTGACAAAAATGTCTCACATCATTTTAGAGGGATCAAGCAGGTGGACTTGGGCCCACCTTCTAGAAATGTGAGGTGTGTCTGCCCAATAAACAATTATTAACTCCTCCATTTAAATATTTACCAGACACCATGAATGAAAGGAAAACATTTTTTAAAGCAAGTGAAAACAATGTATGTTAGATATTATAACAGAAGAAAATTGTCAGGGGGTATAGTAAAAGGCAAGCTTGGGGGTATAGATTTGAATTTTAAGTATCTCTAACTCACACTTTGTGTGAGCTAGTCAAGCCACTTTTTTTCTTTAGGACTTAGGCTCCTTGTATGTGGCATTCTGTGATTAGGCTCAATTAACATTTTTCAAAATATATTCCATAATTCCTACAGACATAAAATGATCTATGAAAAAAGGAAAGAAAGGCAAGGAAACAAGAAAAAAATATAAGAAAGAAGGAAAGGAAAGGGAAGGAAAGGGAAGGGAAGGAAAGGAAAGGAAAGGAAAGGAAAGGAAAGCAAAGGAAAAAAGAAAAAGGAAAAAGAAAAAAGGGAAGGGAAAGGAAGGGAAGAGAAGGGAAGGGAAGAGAAGGGAAGGGAAGGGAAGGGAAAAGAAGAGAAAGGAAGGGAAGGAAAGGAAGGGAAAGGAAAGGAAGAGAAAAAGAAAGGAAAGGAAAAGAACAAAAAAAGGAGAGAGTTGACGGAAATGTAGACAGAGTACACGCTAAATCAATAGATTAACAGTGCATATTTAATGAGACTGAGTAACTTGGCAGTAAGAAAATGTCTTGCTTTGTTTTGAAAAATTCTTTTCTCACACATTTAATCAGAAAATCCCTTCACACACTCTTTTTATGTAATTTATATTAATGTACCAAAGAAACACTATTCCAACCAACATACTTTGGGAGATGCTTGTATATAAAGGTTCCTCTAGCTTTAATAGGTAATATGTTTATCTGCAAGTGCTGCTCTTCAAAATTTTATTTTCTAATCTTAAAGTTTTTATATAAAAATTTTCTGTCTCTCTGGTACTCCACTCTCCTGTTTTGGCTGCACAAATGTGGTCACTGCCTTGGAGTTACTCCAGCTCTTCAGAGGGATAAGCCACACACATGGATCATCTGATTGGCCTCTGCTCTGGTCATTTTCATCAAATGTGTTCTCTGTCCTCTGCTAAGGACTCACATGTCCTAGTCTAACACATTCTCCCAGAGTTCACAGCAGTATACATCTCTACTCAGGTTCTGGTTAGGGGCATAGAATCTGGGAAGCACAGCTCCACTACCCCACCTCCACCACCATATCTAACCAGAACTGAATTTGAGGTCTGCAAGAGAAAGAGCATTCCATTCTAAGAGGACATAAAAATCTAGCTCTTTTGTAATCTTCCACAAATTCATAGATGCTTAAGCTGCAAACAAGATAGCATCAAGAGGAACAGCTGCAACCAAAAATGTAAACCATAATTAATATCCTTATACAGTGCAAAAGCTACAAAAAGATCTATTGTAAACAGGCTGAAAAAAATGTTTTGTCTGTTTTTTATATGGAGCTTATATTCTGCCGCAGGCTGAATAGAACTCATGATGACTGACTTTAGCCTCTCACATAGACCTAGTGTTTTCCCAACTATCCTGGAATCCCTTCCCACTCACCTTTACTCCTCAAGGAAACAGTTTACTGTGTATTATCTATATTAACCATATTATTTTATGTAGAGCTAATACTTACTGAAAGTCTGAACTCCTTATTCAATAAAATTTAATCTAAGAAAAATATCCATTAGTTGAACACTTTCCATTTTTTAAGTAACCTAGTACAAACTAGGTTAAACAATAAAGGAAATATATTAACTCAAGTAGCTGAAATGTTTAAGGAAAGAAGACTAATTCAGAAGTTCAACAAAGTTTTAAAACACTAGTTTATTTCCATTATTTTCTTTTTACACTGGGTGATATATGTTATATCATAAAAACAGCTTTCCTCATGGTAAATGATTGGTTATTCTGTGATGTTTCAGGGACCACACATTTTATCATTTATATCAAGCAGGAAGAGTGAAGGCCTCACCTTTCCTGAAGATCACACAGCAGTCTCAGGCTTTATTCTGACTGATTCAGTTAGCTCATCTCTCATACATGAAGATTAGAATAATAAATGTCTCAAGTCTTGGATTACTGATTACTATTAAAAAGGAGCTGGACTGAATGGTTTGGAATAGGTCTACCTCTGGAGATGAGGGTACAATCAATTCCTTTCAAATCACATGGTTGGCTTCTGTAGAGTTGGAAAAGAAGAGTAGAAGCTTGAGAAGCACCCACAATATGAATAACAGAGTGAGTCCCACAATGTCAATACACACACACACACACACACACACATACACACACACACACACATACTTGAAAACCCAGATTTCATAAAATAGATAATAAATAAATCTGAGAAAATTATAAACATTTCAATGGACAGGTCAAATTTCAGAATGTCTACCAGACACTGAGTTTCTTTCTGTGGTTACCTGTCCCACATTCAGAATGTGCTGAAAGTACAACCCTTAATTAGTTATTTTTTATACCACGTAACATGACCTCTGCAGTTGATGGATCTTGGGGTGGGACTCACCCTAAAGCAGCAAATCAATAGTCTATAAAAGACTGAGGGAGCCAATCAGACATTAATCTTCAGTGTTGAGATACAGACAGTTAGCTGTTGGAAGAATGTGCCAGTCTCACAGGAAATCAAAGTTATGAGAAATAAAAAGCTGTGAGATAGAGAATTCACACAGGTTAGAAAGGGAAGAAGTCCATTCTTAGTGAGAGTAGATAAGAAAGTACAAGAGGAAACATCAGGGGAATAAAAAAGGCATATGAAAAAGAAAAAGAAAGAAATGTGCACAACAAGTAGCCAGGTCTGGAAAGCCTCCATTCCTAAAGGCTTCCATTCCAGGTTCTGTGATAGCAATTCTACTTCTCATTCGATATCCCTGCTGTTCGTGTTGCTCTTCATATGTTCCTTCATAACTACATATCCCCTTACATGTGGTATTGGCACTGAGTTTCTGTTCCATATAAATGAGAGAACCAAACTGAAGAACATATTACAAAAGGATTATTTACTTGACTCAATTATTCACTCTGGAGCTGATTTGAAAATAGTCTTCCCTTATGATATATTAAGATTTTATCTTAAAAATATATGGCCAGATAAATAAATGAGAAAGAGAAAGGAAACAAAACTTACCATCACAGAAAACCACCAAACTAGAGAGATAAAAAATAGAAGGAAAAAAAAAATCCCACTAAGGATCTACAGAATACCTTTGAGCTGAGGAAATGTGGCCCTTATATAGATGCTGTTTTTCTCACCGGTTAAGTCAGGGAAAGTTGAAATGACTATTTACTACATGTTAGCAGGACTGCTAATTGGCTCAACAATTTATTAAATAAACATGCACTGCATTTCTAATTTACAAAATATTTTAAAGGTCTTTAGATGAAAGCTGTTAAACATTTCAAAATCGTTGTTATTAAATATAAGAATTTGATCCAATTTTAAAATTTTGGTACTAGCTTGATTTATGAAGTCACAATTATATTCTAGAAATGAATTATAATATCCTCCAGTACTTTTCTTTCTTTTCCGGAAATAAAATATACATTTGGTAAGGTAACATATCTCACCAACAGGGCAGAACTGCTGACACACTGATCAGAACCAGCATGGAAATTTGCCTAGAAGCAAGAGTTCGGTTCTCCTAATTGACCTGCCAATTTGAAATCTTTCCTTGGCAACTGTGATTTCCTACAGAGTTGAAAATATTGTCCATGTTGAGCTTAGATAGCAATTTAGTCTGAGACAACATCATGTTCAAAATAAAACTCCTTCATGAGAGATAAAAAATATGGATTTTTAATGAAACATACAAAAATAATCAATAACTGTTGAATTCAAAATGTTGAATTCAATAAATATTGACATATCACTGAGTTATTATTTCTGCGGACATTTAAGTAACTGCCTAATTAAAGTGTAAATTTACTTGGAGAGTAAATATTTATTAATATTTCTATAAGAAATATTAACAATTGATCAATTAGTATGATAAATTAATCTATAATTATAATAAAATTAATCTATAATTATAATAAAACCATCCAAGACAAAGATAAAGAGGTAATTTTAAAAACTTCAAGAGAAAATTGTCAAGTCACATAAAAGGAAATCTCCATTAGACCATCAGTAGATTTTCCAGCAACAACTTTGCAGACCACAAGAAATGAGATAATATATTAAAAGTGCTGAAGCAAAAAAAAATTGTCAGCCAAGAATACTATGTTCAACAAGTCTGTCCTTAGAATTCAAGAAAAAATGAAGACCTCCCAGAAAAGCAAAAGATGAAGACCTTCATTACCACTAGACAAGCCTTAAAAGAAATGCTTAATGAAGTGCTACAATTGGAAACAAAATAACAATAATTACTATCATAAAAATACATGAAAATATAAACCTTACCAGTAGAAGCAAATTTATTAATGAAATTCAGAATAGCCCAGAGATGTAATGGTGCTGTGTCAATCTCTTCATCCTTTAGTATGAAGGCTTAAAGCCAAGAATGGTCAAAAACGACAACACATAATGGACTTGAAAAAAAAGTAAATTAGGGAAACAAAAATATAAATTGTGGGGGAAAGGAAAATAGTCATTTTTATGTGACCAAAATTAAATTGCTATCAACTTAAAATAGTGTATTATAACTAGAAGTCTCTTTATTTTATCCCCATGGTAACCAGAAAGGAAAACATCGCGACAGATAAACAAATGAGACAGAGAAAGGAAACAAAGCTTACCATCACAGAAAACCACCAAACTAGAGAGATAAAAAATAGAAGGAAAAAAAAATCCTACTAAGGATCTACAAAATAACCAGAAAATAATTAACAAAATGGCATAGATAGATAAGGAGTTAACATGGCAAGGACAGATAAGAAGTCCTTATCTGTCAATGATAGCTTTGAATATAAATAAATTAAACTATTCAATTAAAATATATTGAATAAATAAATGGATACAAAATACAAGACAGGATAAGCCATATTTAAATAAAATAGACTTTAAGGAATAAATAAATACCTGGAAATAAATCAACATGTTCCTAAACAACCAATGAGACAATGAAGAAATTAAAAGGGGAATTTCAATTAACCTTGAGACAAATAATAAGAGAAACACATTATACCAAAACCTAGGGTACACAGCAAAAGCAGTTCTAACAGGAAGCTAATAGAAATAAGCATTTATATCAAAAAGGAAAAAAGATTTATAATAAGCAGCCTAATAATACACCTCAAAGAACTAGCAAAACAGAAACAAACTATAAAATTGTTAGAAGGAAATAAAATTCAGAATAAAAATAAACAAAATAGAGACTAAAAGAAAACAATTCAAAATTTAACTAAATGAAGATATGTTTTCTTGAAAAATAAACAACCTTTTTTAGACTTTTACTAGACTAAAAAATAAAATATTCTTAAAGATAAGATCAGAGACGAAAAAGGATGTGTTGCAACTGATACCATAAAAAAGGGGTCATAAGAGACTACTGTGAACAATTATATGCCAATACATTTGAAAAAATGAAAAAGAATGTATAAATAATGGAGCACATACAACCTTCTATGATTAAATTATAAAGAAATTTAAAATCTGAGCATATCAATAATGAGTGAAGAAATTGAATCAGTAAATAAAAAGCAGTCCATCATAGAAAAGCCCAGGACCTGACGGCTTCATTGCTGAATTGTGTCAAACAATTAAAGAACTAATACCAATTTTCCTTAAACTATTTCAGAAATTTGAGGAGAAGGGAAAACTTTCAAATTCGTTTTATGAGGCCAACATTTCCCAGACTCCCAAACCAGACAAGGACAGAACAATAAACAAACAAACAAAATATCCTAATATCCCTGTTGAACGTAGATACAAAAATTCTTAAGATACTAGTAAATGAATTAAACAGCACATTAAAAAGGTCTTTATGATCAAATGCAATTCAACCCAGGAATGCAAGTTTGTTTTAACACATGCAAATAAATAAATGTAATACATGACGTTAGCAGAAAGAAAGACAAAAAAAAAAAAAAAAAAAAGATCATTTCAGTTGATAGAGAAAAAGCATTTGAGAAAATTCAACACCTCTTTGTGATTTAAAACTCTCAACAAGTATGGATAATACCTAATAAAAGCCATATATAGCAAACCCACTGCTAATGTTACACTGAATGAAAAAAGCTAAAAATGTTTCCTCTAAGATCAAGAATGAAACAAGAATGCTTGCTTTCAATATTTCTCTTCAACTTAATACTGGAAGTCCTAACCAGAGCAATTAGTTAAGAAATAGATATAAAAGTCATCCTAATTGGAAATGAGAAAATCAAATTGTTTGTGTTTGCAGATAACATGATCTTATACAGGCATACCTTGTTTTATTGTGCTCTGCAGGTAATGCATTTTTTACAAATTGAAATCTTGTGACAACCCTGTGTTCAGCAAATCTATTGACACATTTTTTCCAAAAGTATGTGCTCACTTTATGTCTGTGTCAGCAATTTTTACCAATAAAGTATTTTAGATTAAGGTATATACATTGTCTTTTAGTTATAATGTTATTGCATCCTTAAAAGACTCTAGTGAAAACACAAATATTACATGCACTTGGAAAATGAACAATTTGTATGACTCACTTTATTTTGATATTCACTTTATTGCAGTCATCTGGAAATGAACCCCCAATATCTTCAAGGTATTCCTACATAGAGAAAGTTCTAAAGACTCCATCAGAAAACTATTGAAACTAATAAACAAATTCAGTAAAGGTACAGGGTACAAAATCAGCATTTAAAATTTAGTAATATTTCCATGAGCTGATAATGAACTATCTCAAAAATAAATAATAAAAGCAACTTCATTTATTATAGCTACAAAAAAAATACATAGGAATAAACTTAACCAAGGAGCTGAAATGTCTGCACACTGAAAATTTAAGACTTTGATGTAATAAACTGAAGAAGACATAAATATATGGAAAGATATATTCTTTACATGAAAAGATATATTATTTACATGGACTGGAAGAATTAATATTGTTAAATGGCCACATTACCCAAACAAACTACAAATTTAATACAGTTTCTACCAAGATACCCATGCCATTCTTCTCAAAAATAAAAAAAAAAAATTCTGAAATTCATATAAAACCACAAAAACTTCCAGAGAACCAAAACAATCTACAACAAAAAGAAAAAAGCTGGAGGCATCATACTACCTAACTTCAAAATATAAAGCAAAACAGCGTGGAATAAAAATTGATCCATAAACTAATGTAACAGAATAAGAGCCCAGAAAGGAATGTTTGCACCTGTAGTCACCTAGTTTTGACAAATGTGCCAAGAACACACATTGGACAAAGACATTCTCTTCAATAAATAGTACTGTGAGAACTGGGATCTCCACATGAAGAAAGTGAGGCTAGACTGCTACCTCTCACCATATAGAAAAGTTAACTCAAAATGGATTAAAGACTTAAATGTAAAATGCAAAACCACAAAACTACTAGAAGAAAACAAAGAGTAACTGCTGCATGACATTGGAGCAGGCAAGACTTTTTTAAATTAGACCTGAAAAGCACAGGCAACAAAAGCAATAATAGACACATGGCACAGAATAGGAGAAGATACTTGCAAACAAGGGATTAATATTCAGAATGTATAAATAATCTAGGCTGGGTATAGTGACTCAACCTGTAATCTCAGCACTTTGGGAGGCCAAGGCAGGTGGATCACCTGAGGTCAAGAGTTCGACCAATATGCTGAAACCCCATCTCTACTGAAACCCCATCTCTACTGAAAAAGAAAATTACCAAAAAATTAGCCAGGCATGGTGGTGGTTGCCTGTAATCCAGATACTCAGGAGGCTGAGGCAGGAGAATCACTTGAATCCAGAAGGTGGAGGTTGCAGTGAGCCTATACCACGCCATCACACTCCAGCCTGGGCAACAAGAGCAAAACTCTGTCTCAAAAAAAAAAAAAAGTAATATTCATCATCATCATCATCATCATCATCATCATCATCATCATCATCTAATGACAGCAAAAAAACCCCACAAATAATAAGATTAAAATGGGAAAAAATACCTTAATAGACATTTCTTCAAAGAAGAAATACAAATGGCTAATCAGATATGTGAGAAAATGCTCAACATTACAAATCATCAGGGAAATGCAAATTAAAGCTACAATGAGGTAACACTTCACTCTAGTTAGAGTGGCTATTATCAAAAAGATAAAAGAAAACAACTATTGTTGAGAATATGGAGAGAAAGGAAGACAAACACACTGTCAGTGGAAATGTAAATTAATAGAGTCATTATAAAAAAATGGAGGTTCCTCAAAAAATTAAAAATACAATTACAATACAATCCAGTAATCTCACTACTAAATATAGAGCAAAAGGAAATGACATTAATATATTGAAAAGATATCCATAGCCAAGACACGAAATCAAAGTCTTTAAGAATAGATACATGAATAAAGAAAATATGCTATATGTACAGAATGGAATACTATTCAGTCATGAAAAAGAACAAAATCCTGTCATTTGTGACAACATGAGTGAACCTGGAGACCATGATGCTAAGTGAAATAAGTCAGACACATACAGTTTGATCTCACTCATATGTGAAATCCATCCCCCCCCCCCCCCCCCCCCCCAAAAAAAATGTTGCTACTATAGAAGCAGAGTAGAATAATAGTTACCTGGTAGATACTAGATACAAGAGACTGCGAAGGAAGAGTGGCGAGGGGTTAGTCAATGGGTGCAAAGTTACAATTAGATAGGAGGAATATATTCTGGTGTTCTATTGCCCAGTAGGGTGACTATGGTTGATAGTAAAATAGTATACATTGGAAAATAGCTAGAAGGGAGGGAATAATTTCATCACAGAAGAAATAATGTATGAGATTATGTGTACACTAACTGCCCTGATTGGATCAATATACAAGATCCAAGTATACAGACATGTATCGAAACATCAAATAATATCCCATAAATATATAAAATTGTAGTCTGTCAATTAAGATTGTTTTTATAGTAAGAGAGACAAATTTCAAAGTTTATACTACATCCACAACTGGGGCAAAGCCAGAGACTTCGGTCTGAGACCCAAACTGTAAAGTGGCTCTGGAGCCCTTGGGGACCACAGATCATCTCAAAGGATAGTAATCAAGTTAAAAGCTTTTTGTAGTCTTCCTCCACAGAGAAATTTTCAGACATATTCAGAGGTTCAATAGTTTCTCTCTGTGGAGCTAGAAAATAAGAAGATTTAGGAATTTCTTGAGCTCCTCTCAGAATACAGAGTGGTCTCCTGAAGTGTCTCCAGACCCTCATATTATCTGTAGCCCCAAGCTCTACCTTTAGATAAGACCTAAAGACCACCTAGTATATCAAAAGGTGACTTTGGTTTAATCTTAAAGAGTCTATAGATAATTGATTGTTTTAAACATGTTTTTGTTTCTTCTGATAAGGCAGGGACCTGAAGTAGGGGTTGCAATATTTATTAATTCATCCTTCTGCAGATAAATCACCTTGATTTTTTTAAGACCAAGAAGTTATGGTGTTAACTTCATTCTCAATCTAGTAGTGAAAGTGGATTGAGATCTGTCCAATGACAACATTCATGCCTCTAGTTACAGTGATTGGTTCAGGGAAGAATATATGAGTTACTAAGAGCCAATAACATACATTATTAGAAACTTTTCTCATATTGTTGAACAAAAAGAACATTTTATAGTCTCTCTGTCTCTCTTGTCTCTCTCTCTCTCTCTCTCCCCCTCTCTCCCCCCTTTCTCTCTCTCTCACTCTTCTTATGCTTTCTTTTTTTAGTGCTGTTTGTGTGTGGATTTGGAACTAGGTAAACACGAATCTAGACTGCTGACAGCAATATTTCTCCCCAAAGAGTAGCATTATTGAGAATATAGCTAAGGTAGAGCAAGCCAAGAGATGAAGAAAAATCATATCTTGGTAATATTGTTTGAGCCTATGGATCTAGCCAGGCATAAAGTCAGTTCTACTTTTGGACTTTTAAGATATTTCAACCAGAATGTTTCCTTTGTGCCCAAAACAGTTTAAGAATTTATTTTTGAACTTACAACATGACAAGTCTTAATTTATACTGGCTACAAACAGGATTATGATTTTTTGGCTGAAAGCTGAAGATAAGTTGGGTTTTCTTATTATCATGATTTCTTATTTTTAACCTCAGGAACATTTGTATCTGATATCATATCTAGAAGTAAATACAAATGTTTAGCCTATCAAGTGAATTGATTTAACTGCCATAAAAGTGCTCCATGGAACTAATACTGTCTCTAGATGAGCCACTGAGATCCTAGTTGGCCCAGGAGGCAGAACAGCAACAACAATTAGGTATCTACAAAAACTAATGCCAAGTAGCCCCAGTAGCTGCAAGATGACAGATAACCTCCCACCACTGCATTCATTAGCTACTGCGATGATTGCCAAGCCAGAAGGGAGAGAGATGATGACTGAATAATTATCCATCATTTCTAGTTTGCCAATTACTACATGCACAAAAGCAAAATAAATAATACATTAGATTTTTGGCAAGTGAGTCAGTACTTTAAAAAACCCTTCTTAAGTTGTAGAAAGCATATGTACTTTGGCAGGGATAAGTTTTGCTTTACTCTGCCTTGAAACCAGCTGTGTTTGAGTTAGGTCTAGAAACCCCATTTTAAGGAGCATTGACTGAATACACTTTTCACTCAGATGAGCCATTAGCATTAATGAAAAACTATATATCTTCTACACATTTCAAACGAAATTACCACAAATGCTTAGCCACTGGACTTGACAGGATATGCTTTGTGGGATCCATGATGGAAACTCAAATTGGGGGAAAAGAGTTAAAAAAATGTTGGTCATATGCCCACAATTATAGATTGGATGTAACGTACTTGGAGGGTTAGGGGATATAGTCAAGTGACATTTATTTGGTCAAAAGCTGTCAAGAAAAGCATGATTCTATTCAACATCTTCCAACCCACATTGGAGACTAAACTAAGCTACAGTTACCACAGGAACCTCAGAAGAAAATCTGTGGTTGTGTTGTTGCCAATGTCTGAAAAACACAAGGTCTACTAGATTGGAGATAAATTTGTCTACCCGTATGTATAAAAGAAGGCTTTGTCTCGATTCCTTAGCCACAGATTAATCGTGTCCCAATTCCATTTTTACCATTTTTGCCGTATCATCAGCATGAAAACCTCTTCGCTTAATATATCTCTCTCTACATATAAATAGACATATAGAGAGATATCTATATATAGAATGTATATGTATACATTTATACATTTATGTACATATATACATTATATACATATACATTTATACATTATGTATGAACATATATACAGCTTCCTTGATGTTAAACAGTTTGTCTTACAAAAATATAATAATTATAAATGTATTTAACTAGATATACAATCCAGGAGCAAAATGCGAGGGGACTTGTCAAAGGTATTCACATAACAGAAGAGCATACCGTTAGAACAACAAGGGTCACAGTTGGCTGGGGTGCTTGGCAGATCTGATGCTTTTTTACTTTTTTGGGTATGATAAAAGGTATCTGAACACATTTTATTTTATCATACTTTACAGAGAGATGATAATATTTTTGAAATATTCTTGAGGTTTCACAATTTATACTATTTTTCAAGAGTTAAAATAATCAGATAGCTGATACATTTAAATATGACTGGGGCCTACATTTGAAATAAGGTAATGCCATATGCACATTGATTTATTTAAGCTCTCTTATCCAGTGTAAGCCAGCTATTCAATGAAGAGGTGAATTAAATTCTCAGTTAACTGGGAAATTATTATTTATTATCCCATTACATGCAAGATATTTTGCTAGGCACTTTAAGGGCATACAAAGATACTGACTAACTACCATACCTCTAAATTTTCATTCCAGTTAGTAAACAACTCCTGGAAACTGAAACTATAACAATGATTTCTGCATTGATTAAAGGCACTGCTAGTATTTGAGGGAGGGACATGATACAAATGATTTTTCAGGGCTGAGAAAATCCTGCATCCCTACAAATTTTTTTATGTCTGTCTGGAAATTTAGTTTTCTTTAAATTTTATGTATGTATGTATGTATTTATTTATTTTTATTTTTTTGAGACGGAGTCTCGCTCTGTCCCCCTGGCTGGAGTGCAGTGGCGCGATCTCAGCTCACTCCAAGCTCTGCCTCCCGGGTTCCTGCCATTCTCCTGCCTCAGCCTCCCAAGTAGCTGGGACTATAGGCGCCCGCCACTGTGCCCAGCTAATTGTCTTTTTTGTATTTTTAGTAGAGACGGGGTTTCACCGTGGTCTCGATCTCCTGACCTTGGATCTGCCCGCCTCAGCCTCCCAAAGTGCTGGGATTACAGGCGTGAGCCACCGCGCCCGGCCAGAAATATAGTTTTAACAGCCATTTAGAATTACACGAGTCTGAACCTCTGTTTACATATGTACACAATTCAGACAGGTTTAGTTTATATTGACTGTTTTATATATGAATTATGGAATTACTGTACTTTTATTTCCTGAATTTTATCAAAAAAAGGTTTACCTTTTCAGAAATAAAAACCCCAAAAGAAACACCAGTATGAGAGCTGCTAAAACCATACATTTGTATCATTCTGCATTTGTGTTTGCTTCATTCACAGGATACGCGTGCACACACACACACACACACACACACACGCAATTTGTATTTGAAACCACCCAGTAGTATAAAAAACTCAACACTTGTTGGTTTAATTTTTCATATTGTGTTCTATAGAGCTTCCTATAAATTAAATTTACAGGTCTTTAGCCGAGATTTTTGTTTTCCTGATGAAGTAAAAGTAACAAAAACAGGCCAGGTGCGGTGGCTTACACCTTTAATTCTAGCATTTTGGGAGGCCACGGCAGGCGGATCACTCTAGCTCAGGAGTTCGAGACCATCCTGAGCAATATTGTGAAACCCCATCTCTACCAAAAAGACAAAAAGTAATTAGCCTCTCGTGGTGACACAGGCCTATGGGTCCAGCTACTCAGGAGGCTGAGGTGGGAGGCTCGCTTGAGCCTGGGAGGCGGAGGCTGCAGGGAGTCACTACACTCCACCCTTGGTGACAGAGTGAGACACCATCTTAAAAATCAAAACAAAACAAAACAATAAAAGACAAAAATATCCAAAATTAAATGACAATTTTACAATGAAAGTTGGCAAAATGATCACATATTTTCTTATTTTCTCCAATTCAGAAGTTTGTAGTTGTCTTGCCCTGTTTGTTTATTCAATTAAGATTATTTCTCATTTTTCTGTTTCCTAGTATACAATAATCTGCCTGTTCTGTGAATATCTATCTTAACATTTTTTTTTTCTTTTTCACATTTATTTTAGATTCTGGGGGTTCATGTACAGGTTTGTTACAAAGGCATATTGCAAGATGTCAAATTTTGGGTATCGTTGAATCTGTAACCCAGTTAGGAACATAGTTCTCAATAGGTAGCTTTCCAACCCTTATCCCTCTCCCTCCTCCCACCTGTTTTCATCCCCAGTGTCTGTTGTGCCCATCTTTATATCCATGTGTATCCTATTTAATGCTTATTTTTGTATTAATATCTAGCAAAATCTTTTCTCATCTATTTTTCTGTAGCTCATGTAAATAATGGCTTCTAATCTTTCCTTCTCTGAAATTCAAACTTAATTATTGTAAATATGTGAATGAATCTGACTACTTCATTGAGCTTTCTATTGTAGTCATGCCTAAATATTTAAACATTAAATATATATCATTGCATTTCTTTCCTTTTATTTATCTTTTGATAAGAGAAATTTGTATTGATTTTTTTTAATTGGGTGCTTAAATATGTTGCTTTAGCTGTGAATTTAATTTTGGGATAATACAGAAGTCATTGTCAAACAGGTGTTTTGAAAAGAGAGCACTGGATTTGAAATCACTGAGATCCACAGACTCAGAGTTTTAATGAAAGTTAAATAATATGGCATATGTAAATTGTTAAAAAATAATTGCCTTACAACACATGCTCAATAAATATGAAATAGTATCTGATAAGGAGATAGGTTTACTATGACTCCAGCAGGAATGGTCTCAAAAACTGCACAAATTAAACTGTATTTTAAATAAAATGTAAAATTTGATTATTTTTGGCAGTAATAGAGATGAAACTTACTTGATGGGTAAAATATTTTGTCAGAAATATAAAGATATAAAAATACAAGTCTCAGTGTGTTCAATTTTCCTCCATTAACTGCCTGAGAGTGATTCAGTGTTTGAAACTTTAGTTGGTTAAGTCTCTGTATGTAAAAAAATGATGCATAATTGGGCCAATAATCCCAAGGAAATACCAACAGAAGAGACAAGATAGAAAGGAGAATATGAATGTCAGAAAATTGGATAAAAATAAGAAAAATTTGTTAAGAGGAGGATTTAAAGTATAGAGAAGAAACAAAGTTATAGAAATTCCTTTCTTGAAGGAGGGTATAACTAAGTAAGTTTTACCCAGAAAGAATTGGTTACTTTACTATGGGCAGGAGGGATGGATGACTAGGTCTGAAAACTTGAAAAACAAGGAGCACAGAGGTAAAGAGGAAGATAGTTCTGTGAAGACCCCTACAGTTGTTTTTAGAATATAGAACACTGATTTTAAGAAGTGTATGAGGATGTTTTGATAAATTATGACAATATTTTAATAAGTCAAAATCCTGGATAGTTCGGTCTCCTTTGCCAATTTTTGAACTCAAATGCCAGGTGAAAAAAGAAAAAAAGCAAAAAAGGCTAGATTTTAAGAGGAATGAACTTTGATGTAGTTTGTTTACATCAGTATATATCAGTTCACAAATAAATCGTTGGTTGAAAGAAGCCATAACACTAGAGGATGCTTTTTCAGTATCATTTTTTTTTTCTGTGTTTTTGTATTTTTAGTGGAGACAGGGCTTCACCATGTTTGCTAGGCTGATGTCAAACTCCTGACCTTAAATGATCCACCCACCACAGCCTCCAAAAGTGCTGGGATTACAGGCGTGAGCCTCCATGCCCGGCCCCCTTTTTTCCCAATAGTAAGATAAATAAGTAACCAAGAGGCTAATTTAAATGGTCTGCAAAGCACAAATTATTCTAGACATTGAGGTAAATAATAGTGATTCTGACACTAGAAGCCCTGAACCTTGTACTAAGAATGAGGCAGGCTTTTAAATAATTTCAATAAGAAGGTTCCCAGGCTATGACACTTTATTTATTTTTTTATTTTATCATTTCTTTCTTTTTATTTTTTATTTTATTCTTTTTTTTAAATTGCACTTTAAGTTCTAGGGTACATGTGCACAGCATGCAGGTTTGTTACATATGTATACATGTGCCATGTTGGTGTGCTGCACCCGTTAATTCATCATTTACATTAGGTATATCTCTTAATGCTATCCCTGTCTCCTCCCCCCACCCCACAACAGGCCCCCATATGTGATGTTCCCCACCTTGTGTCCAAGTGTTCTCATTGTTCAATTCCCACCTATAAGTGAGAACATGTGGTGCTTGGTTTTCTGTCCTTGCAATAGTTTGCTGAGAATGAGGTTTCCAGCTGCATCCATGTCCTTACAAAGGACATGAACTCATCCTTTTTTATGGCTGCATAGTATTCCATGGTGTATATGTACCACATTTTCTTAATCCAGTCTATCACTGATGGGCATTTGGTTTGGTTCCAAGTCTTTACTATTGTGAATAGTGCCACAGTAAACATACATGTGCATGTGTCTTTATAGCAACATGATTTATAATCCTTTGGGTATATACCCAGTAATGGGATGGCTGGGTCAAATGGTATTTCTAGTTCTAGATCCTTGAGGAATCGCCACACTATCTTCCACAATGGTTGAACTAGTTGACAGTCCTACCAATAGTGTAAAAGTGTTCCTATTTCTCCACATCCTCTCCAGCATCCATTATTTCCTGACTTTTTAATGATCACCATTCTAACTGGTGTGAGATGGTATATCATTGTGGTTTTGATTTGCATTTCTCTGATGATTGGTGATGATGAGCATTTTTTCATGTGTCTGTTGGCTGCATAAATGTCTTCTTTTGAAAAATGTCTGTTCATATCCTTTGCCCACTTTTTCATGGGGTTGTTTGATTTTGTCTTGTGAATTTGTTTAAGCTCTTTGTAGAGTCTAAATATTAGCCCTTTGTCAGATGAGTAGATTGCAAAAATTTTCTCCCATTCTGTAGGTTGCCTGTTCACTCTGATGGTAGTTTCTTTTGCTTTGCGGAAGCTCTTTAGTTTAATTAGATCCCATTTGTCTATTTTGGCTTTTGTTGCCATTGCTTTTGGTGTTTTAGTCATGAAGTCCTTGCCCATGCCTATGTTCTGAATGTTATTGTCTAGGTTTTCTTCTAGGGTTTTTATGGTTTTAGTGCTAACATTTAAGTCTTTAATCCATCTTGCATTAAATTTTGTGTAAGGTGTAAGGAAGGGATCCAGTTTCAGCTTTCTGCATATGGTTAGCCAGTTTTCCCAGCACCATTTATTTAATAGGGAATCATTTCCCCATTGCTTGTTTTTGTCACATTTGTCAAAGATCAGATGGTTGTAGATGTGTGGTGTTATTTCTGAGGTCTCTGTTCTCTTCCATTTGTCTAGATCTCTGTTTTAGTACCAGTACCATGCCGTTTTGGTTACTGTAGCCTTGTAGTATAGGTTGAAGTCAGGTAGCGTGATGCCTCTAGCTTTGTTCTTTTGGCTTAGGATTGTCTTGGCAATGCGGGCTCTTTTTTGGTTCCATATGAACTTTAAAGTAGTGTTTTCCAATTCTAGGAAGAAAGTCATTGGTAGCTTGATGGGGATGGCATTGAATCTATAAATTATCTTGGGCAGTATGGCCTTTTCACGATCCTGATTCTTCCTGTCCATGAGCATGGAATGTTCTTCCATTTGTATGTGTCCTCTTTATTTCGTTGAGCAGTGGCAATACCGTCTTCTTGAGAAAACATTTGACTCAACCGTTTCCTAAAGGAGGAAAGTGAGAAAGGATATTTTCTATTCACTTCCAAAGGTACACTTGGCCCAGTACTGTCCTATTAGAGAGAGGGATAATAAGGACCAAAGTCATCATGGTATCAGTTGAGAAAATTAATTCAAATGCCTGAAACATGCTTTCTCCTCCTTAGAGATGTATAGAAAATTTATAAGTGCATAGATATGTGTGTGTGTACAAGGTGAAATTTGCATTAATAGTTTTATTTCTAACTATGATTTTCCAGTTGGTTTCATCTACAGGAAAAGTGGATATCACCATAACTAACACTCGAATAACTAAAAATATTCCTATAGGATTTTGCCTTTTCCAACTCAAAATACCAATAATATTATAATAGTGGAAACAACTTTATTTAGATGTTATTTGACTCATTTTACATTTTGCACACACTTTTTATACTTGTTTTACTTTTAGCAAACAAGAAACATTTTTTTGAATCCCAGTACTGAATGACAAAGTGTTTGACTGAAGACTAATTTTCCCATTTGGAAAAATTTGCATCAATTCAAATGCTTATAAGAGTATACAAATTGCAGCAGTGCCTATCATAGTGAAAACGTTGGAATAACATAATGGCTGTCAAGAGATTTGGTTAAGGCACGCAAAAACACACACTTTGAAGGAATAAGTTTTAGTACTCGATGGTACAGTAGAAAAAATATAATTAACAATGATTTATTGTATATGTCAGAATATCTAGAAGAGATGACTTGTGATGCTCCCAACACATACAAAAAAATAACTGTTTGATGAGATGTATATTCCAATTACCCTGATTTCTTCATCACACACTGAATACACATATCAAGATGTCACATGTGCCCCCAAAATATATACAACTGTTGGGTATCAGTAAAAAAGTAATGATTGGAATAAAATAGAAGGCAATACAAATGTTTAAACTCATGCTAAAGACTTGTATGTATTGACTTTGCATAAACTACCTATCAATAAATTTCCTAAAGTTGGCTACAAATCAGTTTATGAGTTCATGTGCAGGAAGTGTGTGTCTAGAAATTGTGGATGTGTGTCTTCATAAAAGAATTTTAAAATCATGTAAAAAGAGTAATATTATTTTTGGTAAGAAGAATAAATAATCATAATAGTTTTATATATTTGCTGTAATTATAGCAATAAAATAAACACCTTTGTATCTGCCACTCAGTTTTAATTCGTCTTAATGTTCTGTCACACTGGCTTCAGATTTGTTTTGCTTTACACTGATGAAATATTTTGGTACATTTAAAGTACCTTATGTTTTTTTTAATTTAATTTGATTTTTTCTTTCTTTCTAGGAAGTAGTCTCTATCCTGAATTTGACTTTAACTTTTAATTCAATTCTTAAAATAATTGGAAAACTTTTACTACATATATGTGTTCCTTGACAATATATAATATCTTTGGGCATGTTTTTCTTTGTTCATTACTTGATATCATATTGAATTTACCATTTTTCACATATTTTTGCTATTCAAAACTATGTTATTGAGATATGTCAACTTTATTTATGGGATTCCAGTTCATTCATCACCAGAGAAGTAAGAAAGCAAAGTGATTAAGATTAAAGATTGAAGACAGACTAAATTAAAATCATAGCTTTGATGCTTATTAGCTTTGTGCTACCTTGTGTATGGTACTTAACCTCTTTGCAACTCATTTTCCTCACCTATAAAATTATTTCATAGTCCTTATTTGACAGACTTGTGATAAGTATTAAGTGTGTTAATATTTGTAAGTTACCTAGAGCAGCATATGACGTGGTAATTTAAAAGTTTGTTAAAGAAATGACCTGTATCATATTCCATTATGTGAAATGTATTCATCATATTTTGCTGAATCTTTAGATATTTCTAATTTTTTTTACCATTGCACACTGTGCCGTATTCTTTTGCTAATAACATATCTTTGAGGATGTCTCTGTGTGTATTTGCTCAGTCATTTCTGTAAGGTATACTTGTGATGCAGAATTCCTGGGTCAGAAAATGCAGATGCTTGCTTTCTCCATGTATTGCCATTGCACTAGCCATAGCTGTTTTCTCACTTACAGTAAGAGAATGTCTTCTATTATTGGAGAAAATTTAAATTTTAATGAAATCAAATGAATTGTGCTTTCCCTTAAAATTTAATTTTCTTTATAATTTAATCATTTCATTAATAAATTATTCCATATCCTAGAGTTACAAAGATGTGAAATAGGAGCTTATTTTTTTTCAGTTATGGATGACTTATCTATACTATTTATTAAACAGATTTTGAGAACAAAATTGTTTTTTTCTTGTTTAAGCTATCTTCTCTTTGACATGTATTATCATCATTATAAATATATTTTCAATCAGAAAAAAATAATAAAAAGTATTTCCATTCAAACAAAAAATGCTGAACCTTTAGATTTCTCAATGATCCCATTGCCTTAACAGTAAGGAGACAGTAGAGAGGAGAGCTAATACAAGTTGAGCCAGGTTCTAGGATCCCGGTTAGACTTCGTATACAGGAGAAACTCTTATCACTGATCTCCATGGAGCTAAATATTTGAAGTGCACATCACTCCCCATTTCCTGTGTTAATTAATTTCTATTTCCATAGCATTTGGAATACTATACATTTCTGTTGTCACTGATTTTCAATGAATCAGTCAACTACCTGTTTCAGCAATGTAAGTTAAGTGACTTTCTACTGTAAATCACATTATTTAATCCCTTTAATATTCCTATGGAGTAGTTATAATTACAAAATTTTTATAGGAAACTGAGGATAAGAAAGGTTACAATCATGTACAAGCTAAATAGTGGCAATATCAACATTTTAGCCCACGTAGTAGTGAATCCAAATCAATATTTCTTTATTAACTGTATCTTCATTTATTTTTCTTGGAGATAACACTTAATATTCAAATCAGAATATCTTTGGGTTCACTCACAACACCTTGTTTTAGGAAACATAGTGATCTAAAACACTAACTGTAAATGAATTTATGTTTTCTTTTCTCCCCCCCCCCCCTTTTTTTTTCTTCTTTTCAGAGACCAAGTTTTACTCTGTCACCCAGGTTGGAGTGCAGTGATCACAGCTTACTGTAGCCTTGACCTCCTAGGCTCAAGTGATCCTTCAACCTCAGTTTTTCCAGTAGCTGGGACTAGAGGCACACACCACCACACCAACTAATTTTTATTTTCATTTTTTTGTAGAGACAAATGTCTCACTATGTTGCCCAGTCTGGTCTCAAAACTGCTTGGCTCAAGTGATCCTCCAACCTTGGCCTCCCAAAGCGCTGGGATTACAGGTGTAAGCCCCCATGCCTGGCCCTGATATTTTCCACTCTCCTTTTAAGTGAACTTTGAAGTCAAAATTCTATGGCTTTAAATTATATGGGTCACCTGAAATGTAAATACCTACCAGCACAGAAAGAAGTAATCAGGCTTTGATGGAAGTATTCCTATCTCAGAGTTAACTGTGGATATTTGTTGTACAAAAAACAAGTCATTGTTTTCTAATAGTGAGATATATTGAAAGGACAACATTAGAATCCTATTAAAAATAAAACTTAAGTCACCATTTATTTTAATTTCCTTCAAAAATTTGACTTTTGTTCACAACTCTATAAACATCTGCAGTACGTTTTTTACAATCCAGTTACTTCCAGCATTGATAAAACCAAATAACACAAACACTCAAGGCTGTTTCTGAAAACTGAAACACAGATTTCATAATAGCCAGCCACATCCTGAGTCATGCTTAAATGAGTGACACAATACAAATGTATCATTTCTAATGTGGAAATTCTTTCAATCACCAGGCCAGCTATTGTTTGTAGCTCCTCACTTTCTTGCATAATCCTCCCTCCATTATTGTTCTGCCATATGTCTAATTGTGGGACTCTCCATGCTGCTATTATGGGTTTTCTAGCTGTGGATGCAGATGTCACGACAATTGCAACTCTGTTTCATAGGTTATATGAACATATTGTCTGCCATCTACAATTGGACAACTGATGGCCATGCATGAATTGCTCTAACTTCCTTCTTTTATCCAGTTTCAAAACAAAGCCAAACATATCCTGCTAAGCTGCAATGAGAACACATCTTGAGACATATAGAGGCACTTCACACTGAATCCCCATTCTTGGGAATTTGGTTTTGCTATTTCCTGAATGTAAGAACACTTAGGTGTCATAAATAAAGTCGACGATATAAAAGACACTATCTTTTCCTCTGCAACAACCGTAGTACTTAGAAGTGCTTTCATAAGAAAAATATTTTGCAAATAAATTCTAGTCCTTTATTCCTCACAGTATCTTTGCAAAGTTCTTCCTATTAATCTAATTCTATTTTCAAAGGAAGACCTATTTTTGTACTATCCATTTATTTTTTATGTTGTCACTCAGAATATTGCTAATTGGCTATAAAAATCAACTTTATTTTTCAGGTTAACAAATCAATTTTTTTTTAAATCTATAGGAATCAACATAAGATTGGCTCACAGGTCAAATTGCTGGGTTGAAATATTGACTCTGTTTTTACTACATGGGTAACTGTCATTAAGTTTATTTCTCTGTGTCTATATCTTCATTAGTCAAATAAATTATGACTGGACAGATTTTACAATTTAGGTAAAACTCAAATTAGCTAATACATAAAAAATATTTAGCAAAACGGCTAGGTTATACAGTCAGGTATAACACTGAAAAAATTAGCTCTAATAATTTTGGCCATGTTAGTTCTTAATAAAGTGCATATACACAGGCAATATTGGTAAGTTTTGATTCAATCTTTCTCTTTGTAAAGCACCCTTACTTATTCCTAATTTATTCATTTTGTCTTTACATTATATTACTTATGTTGTTCAAAATCAAATATAATTATTCTATCCTCATCCCATGTTTGTTGGACTATTTTGTTTATAAGGTGTATTTATTTGTCTAACCTTTCAATCAGCTGACACGAATCTTGTCATTTACTGCCCAGAATAAAGAGGATAGATGGAATAAATAAGGTTGGCCTAGAGGAGCGATACAGATTTGCATGTGGGTCCCTGACCAAATCTCATTTTGAATTGTTATCCCCAGTGTTGGAGGTAGGGCCTGGAGGGAGGTGAATGGATCGTGGGGACAGATTTCTTGTGCATAGTTTAACACCGTCTTCTTGGTTCTGTCCTCAGGACAGTGAATGAGTTCTCATGAAATGTGGGTGTTTAAAAGCAGCTGCATCCTGGCGGGGCTCAGTGGCTCACACCTGTAATCCCAGCACTTTGGGAGGCCGAGGGGGGAAGATCACAAAGTCAAGAGATCGAGACCATGCTGGCCAACATGGTGAAAACCCGTCTCCACTTAAAAAAAAAAAAATACTAAAATTAGCTGGGCATGGTGCCATGCGCCTGTAGTCCCAGCTACTTGGGAGGCTGAGGCAGGAGAATCGCTTGAACTGGGGAGGCGGAGATTGCAGTGAGCTAAGATCGTGCCACTGCGCTCCAGTCTGGCAACAAAGCAAGACTCTGTCAAAAAAAATAAAAATATAAACAGTTAAAAATTTAAAAAGCAGCTGCATCCTGACCACTCCAGCTCTAGCTCAAAGAGGTCCAGGTACAGCTCCAGCTGCTGCTTCAGAGGGTGCAAGCCTTAAGCCTTGGAGGCTTCCACTTGATTTTAAGCCTGAAGGGGCACAGAGTTTAAGAGTTGGGGCTTGGGAGCTTCTGCCTAGATTTCAGAGAAGGCATGGAAAAGCCCGAGTGTCCAAACAGAGATCTACGGCAAGGTCAGAGCCCCTATGGAGAACCTATACTAGTGTAGTACAGGGAGAAGATATGCGTTGGAGTCCCCACACAAAATCCTCACTGGGACACTGCCTAATGGAGCTGTGAGAAGAGGGCCACTGTCTCCCCAACCCTAGAATAGTAGCTACACTAGCAGCTTACACCCTCAGTGTAGAAAATCTGCAGTCACTCAACAACTTGTGATAGCAGCCTCTGGGACTGAAACCTGCAAAGCCACAGGGGTGAAGCTGCCAGAGGCTTTAGGAGCCTACCCCTTGCATCGTTATTCCCTGGATGTGTGACATAAAGTCAAAGGAGGTATTTTGGAGCTTTCTAAATGACCACCCTGCTGGGTTTAGAACATGCATGGAGCCTATAGTCTCTTTCTTTTGGCTAACTTATCCCTTTTGGAAGGGGGATGTTTAACCAATGCTTGTATTCCCATCGTATCCTGGAAATAACTAACTTATTTTTTTATTTTACAGACTCATAGGTGGAAGGGACTTGTCTTATCTCAGATGAGACTTTGGACTTTTGACTTAACACTGGAATGAGTTAACACTTTGGGGGATTGTTGGGAAGGATGATTGGAGTTTGAAATATGAGAAGGACATGAGATTTCAAAGGGGCCAGGAAACTAATGACATAGTCTGCATATGTGTCTCTATCCAATTCTTATATTGAAATGTAATCCCTAGTGTTGGAGGTGGGGCCTGGCAGGAGGTGATTGGATCATGGTGGTAGATTTCTCATGAATGGTTTGGGACCATCTGCTTGGTACTGTCCTTACAATAGTGAATGAGTTCTCATGAGATCTGGTTGTTCAAAAGTGTGTAGCAACTCCCCGCCGGTTCTCTTGTTCCTGCTTTCGCTTTGTGATGTGCCTGCTACCTCTCTGCTTTCTGCCATGACTGGAAGCTTCCTAAGGCCTCCCTAGAAGCAGATGCTTCTATGCTTCCTGTACAGCCTTTAGAACCGTGAACCAATTAAACTTCTTTTCTTATAAATCACCCAGTCTCAGGCATTTCTTTATACATATGCAAAAATAGACTAAAATAAGTAGGAAACAAAACATAATAAATTGGGCAACTATAGGATCATAAGAATAAATGGGGCCTGTGATGAGCATGATTCCTCCCTATGTCCCCCTTTAAAAAGTCAATGTTGAAATATTCTTAAAAGTGCTAGATTAAGCATTTGAATTTGCTTCAAAATACTAATTTCTTCAAGCCATGTCTAATGTATTAGGTCTAGAAAGGCTTCAAAAGTTTAAGATTTATCAACTTTAACAGAAGCATACAACTAATTACTGCACACATATTCTACTCTAAAAATACAGGAGTAGAACTGACATTTTCTGAAGTGCTGTTGTGTTCGTATGGCCAAAAAGATCATATTCGCCAAAAGCAGGTAAAACACAGATTATATAATTTTCTTCCAATCAAATTGAGGTGACACTGAACCCTCATTCTGTAGGATTGCCAAGAAATTCATGCTCACCCATGTGTCTGTGGTGAGGTTTTTATTCTTCCCAGGAACATGTATACATATAGAAGGTCTAATTGTGGGGAAAAAATAAGGAAAAATAAAGAAATCTAGAAATTGTCCCTTAGTTTGTTTGTATGGTCCTAGGCAGGCAGACGATTTAGTCCTTTAGAGTGGAGGGTGGGAGACGGTGTGAGATATTTCAATCTCCCTGGGTGAGCAGGGTAGACAGACCTTCTCAAGGCTGTTTTATTTTCCCAGGGTGTGGGTAAGAGTTCCTGCCAATCTCAGAAATTCAGTTAGGCTTCTTTGCCTGTTTGGGAAGATATCTTGTTACTTTTGCTTGCTTCTATTTGCTCTTTTACAATAACCTTTCTAATGAACTCAACCTCACAAAAAGTGAAGGCAAGAGGGAAACATCTTGAGACAATCTCTTAGCCTAAAAAAACTCCTCTGAGGTAAAAAAGCACAAAGGCCTAGCTAAAAGAACAGAAAAAGAGGGGGAAAATCCAGATTGCAAAACATACATAGCAATTTATTTAATTTTTCAACTGTAATAAAAACAAAATAGTAATTAATATCTCAGTAAATTACCTTGATGTAGCCTGTTTTATATGTATTAACTCATCTGGTTTATATAACAATCCAATTTTAAGAGGAAAAAACTTGGCCTCAGACTGGCGAAAACCCAATAATATGACTTAAAGAACTAAGAACTAAATAAGGTGAGATCTGATATGGTTTGGCTGTGTCCCCACCCAAATCTCATCTTGAATTCTAGTTCCCATAATCCCAACGTGTTATGGGAGGGATCTGGTGGGAGGTAATTAAATAATGGGGATGCTTACCCCTTTGCTGCTGTTCTCATGATAGTGAATGAGTTCTCACAAGAACAAGGAGCTTTTCCCCCTTTTGCTTGGCACTTCTCCATGCTGCCACCATGGGAAGAAGGACGTGTTTGCGTCCCCTTCCGCCATGATTGTAAGTTTCCTGAGGCCTCCCCAGCCATGCTGAAGTGTGAGTCAATGAAACCTCTTTCCTTTATAAATTTACCCAGTCTTGAGTATATCTTTATTAGCAGCGTAAGAGTGAACTAATACAAGGTCAAAATCTGAATGTATCTTCCTGCATAGGTCTCATTCCTTTTAATAGACCAGTCTTGTGGGAGATACGCTTCTTTCTGGAAAATAGTGCTATCCCAAACTGGAGAACCAGTTCTGGGGGCCGTGGCATAAATCGTACCACAAATCTGTCTGTTGATCTTTTTGCAATGTGCTGCAAGTAACTAGACCCTAGAGCTTCCTCTGGATACCACCTTGCATCTACAAAATGACAGTTCACCATGGACCTTAAATTTCTGGGCTTGGTGCATTTGATTGGTATAACCAATCTCCTGCCCTAACTGACAGGAAGCCTGAGTAAGCATTTGTCTGGCCTTTTCAGCTTCAATAACACAAGGCAGCTTTGCTAACTAACTAAATTTATGAAGTGAAGGGATCGTCAAGTATTGGAAGAAGTTCAGATGCAGGTTGGCCAAAATCAAAAATAAGTGGCCTCTATATTGAATAAAATGCAGCCTAGACACTAGCACCTTAATAAAAAACAAGAGTTTCATTTGGTGAAAAGATTTGAAATGGAAATGGATTGGTTCCCTTCAGAGTGGCAGCTAACAGAGTGGCTTTTGGAAAAAATCATTCCTAAATGCATTGGGCTGCTTCTTGCTTGTGGAACAGAAATTACTGACTATTGGTTAAAATGCCATGTGAATTAATTTTCAGCCTCATTTATTCTCTGGCTAAGCATAAAAGCAATTTCAAAAGGAGAAAAATGGCCCCAATATGCATTGCCACAAATCTTTTGAGAGATGAAAAATATCAGCAACTAGTATAATTTAATTCCAGACTCAAACAGCTATCACTATTGTAGTTAGCAGTTTTGCATGTGCTCTTTGCAGATTCATAGAAAAAGAGAAAAACATTGTTTAATCTTAGATTACAATTATTCCTTTTAGTATCTAATTTACTTATAATTATTCCACCTTAAGATAATATATTTTAGCTCAGAATCCACCCTTTATAAGCCTTCTCACGAGGGATTGGTTGGATGATTTAATTAATTCTTTTTTCTAATTAATCGTCTCCTCTCACTGTAAGAAGAATAGTTCTTTGTTGACTATTGGTTACTTTTGCTGTTTTCTATGACTACCATAGATTAAGTGGCAGTTTCTTTAATTACTTAAAATAATTTCCCCAAACAAGATGAGTCTTATGAAGATGAAACAATGTCTAAAAACTGTGATGAAACAGATATATTTATTGCAGCTACAGAAAATGAGTGAAAAAGCAACATGGCAATGACAACCTTTCCATATTTCATGCATGCCTCTACTAACGAGCTAAATTAGTTTACATTCATTTCCGGATGACTGCATGGAAGTAAATTAAATATAAAAACTGAATCTAAAATAAAGGTGATATTTACCATTTGAATCTAACCAGAATCTTATATGTAGGATAGTGTTGCTGTATTATTGCAATTTTTGACATTAAGTTAGACTCAGATCACTAATTATTTTATCTTTTTTTTTTTTTTTTTTTGAGACGGAGTCCCACTCTCACTTTTCACAAACTGTTTTTTACAATGTACTCTGCAGTGGAGAGATAGGAAAGATTGGAAAACAAAAATTGAAAATACTTTAACCATCAAATTAAAATGAAATAAAAAATAAATCGGATTCTTTAAGTAATTTGTATCTGTACTTTTAAATTTGTGCCTTTACTGTTCTTTTTTATGAGGACTAAAAACTGTTTTCAAAGTCATTTTTTATTATTAGAGCTCTTAAACAATCTGAGAGGCAATTGTAATATCTCTCTAAATTGATGTATGGCCTTGAGAAAGTAATTCAACCATTTTAATTATTAGGCATTATAAAAGTATTTTCTGTTGTGTGCTGTTTGAGACATGACTGATCACAACCTGACATTTCTTTTAGGCAAGTTTTCATATTTATTTTCTGAAGAGACACATTACATAGCACATCCTGGGTCTCTGCGGTCAGAGGCCCTGATTAAAGAACAAAATGTCAAAACCAGTAAAATATAAACCACTGAAGTCCTCTAGTGCATGTTAGTACAGAGCAAAAGGGAAACACCTGCTTCATGGATACAAATGGAGAGGTTGCTGCTGCCTCAGAGGCCAGTCCTGAGTGTTTAATCACACGATATCCTATCAGTGAGTTATTTCATATAAAATAATTCAGGTAGCTTAAATGTATACTGTCATGATAAAAGAAAATAAAAAAGATTCTATTTAGCCATTTTAATTTTACAATTTTGAAACACCAGATTATCCCATACTCTAATTTTATAAACAGAGGATATGTTTATAGTTGAAAGTTTTCCTTATAACTCAGGTTACCATTATTAGTTGCAAGTTTTCCTGATAACTCAGGTTACCATTACTATTAGTACGTCCAGTTATAACTCAGCAATTTGTCAAATTCAGTTTTCCCAGCTTCTTTGCTTTTAAATTATCAGCTATTATTTTCTCACTCATTTATTCTCCTTCTTAAGTGAGTTCTCCTATTTTTAATTATTGGAGCAAGACAATTTTAAAGAGTAAAATAAATATTATTATTAAAAAATTAAAAATATGATGGTTTCTTTCAGTTGTTCTCTAGAGTTCTAAGTGAATTCTCTGGAGAAAATTTTGCCTCTGACCAAGATATAATGGGAAATGATTGATTCAGTTCTTGAGCAACAAAGGAATAACCCACATTTATGAAACAATCTTGTCCAAGACACTGGACATTAGACAATAGAGATGAATTCTGCCTGAATCAGGAAGCAAATGAGATGAGTCTTGTGATTATCCCAGCTTAGTGCTCAGAGAGACCATTTCCAGGTCATGACCTGAGGAAGGAATTGCAGTTGAATTGCATTGAATAAATGGAATGTACTGGAAATGGATAATATGCTCACAAAACAAACTATACAATAAAGATGAGTTTTTTTCGTCCACTTAAATTTGATATTTTAAGTACTATAGTTCTGCTTTCAGATGTCATGACTTGCTAGATATTTGTTAAATCATTAATATTTTTATTTTCAGCTTATATAAACTGGAAGCCTTTTTAAAAATGCATTCTACAAGTTCATTCTACAAAAAAAAAGTTAGCAAGTTCTTTGTGGTAGATTTTAGAGATATTGTGAACAAAACAGACACAGCTCTTAACCACATGTTGCTTCAGTCGTGTGGGTGAACAGATACTCACAAAATGATAAAAAAGGAAGTTTGATAGGTAAATCAATTGTAATCCTAAAAACTTCTGTCACCAGCACCATGTCAACATACACAGTAGGCTGATTCGACTTCTTGTCTTAATCTAGATGTTTCTAAAAGCCCCAAAACTTACTCATTGTGTTTCCATTGCTAAGATATCTACAGAAAGTTAAAAATGAAAGTGGCATGTTTCTCACTTGCATAAAAAGGAATCCATAAAAGGAGAGTTGGTACTTGAGATAGCAAATCTAAGTATGGAAACCCATAGCTTGCCTTCTCTCTGTATCTAAGATTGTGAAAGTAGAATACGAAGGACCGTGCTTTTAAAATGAAAGTTATGCGTGTAAGAAACAAATGACTTGGAGTTGGCATCTCAAGGGAAAAGGAACAAAGTAGCTGGACCTATGACTTCTTTGTAGGATGTTGCAACTTTTGTACTGCACAATACTGAAGGAACCATTCATAGCAAGCTTATAATAAAGGACATGACTTGTATGAATATATATGGTGGCCCTGAGTAGATTTCTATGTAAACTCCTAATCTAAACTTATGATATAGGATCTAACCCAGTCTCTCAGCCTTTCCACTGTGCAGTGACAGCAAGTAGATCAAGATTTACTGACCTAAGAATGGCAATCATTAAAAAGTCAGGAAACAACAGGTGCTGGAGAGGATGTGGAGAAATAGGAACACTTTTACACTGTTGGTGGGATTGTAAACTAGTTCAACCATTATGGAAAACAGTATGGCAATTCCTCAAGGATCTAGAACTAGATGTACCATATGACCCAGCCATCCCACTACTGGGTACATAACCAAAGGATTATAAATCATGCTGCTATAAAGACACATGCACACGTATGTTTATTGCGTCACTATTCACAATAGCAAAGACTTGGAATCAACCCAAATGTCCATCAGTGACAGACTGGATTAAGAAAATGTGGCACATATACACCATGGAATACTATGCAGCCATAAAAAAGGATGAGTTTGTGTCCTTTGTAGGGACATGGATGCAGCTGGAAACCATCATTCTTAGCAAACTATCACAAGAAGAGAAAACCAAACACCGCATGTTCTCACTCACAGGTGGGAACTGAACAATGAGATCACTTGGACTCGGGAAGGGGAACATCACACACCGGGGCCTATCATGGGGAGGGGGGAGGGAGGAGGGATTGCATTGGGAGTTATACCTGATATAAATGACGAACTGATGGGTGCTGATGAGTTGATGGGTGCAGCGCACCAACATGGCACAAGTATACATATGTAACAAACCTGCACGTTATGCACATGTACCCTAGAACTTAAAGTATAATAATAAAAATATAAAAAAAAATAAATTAAAAAAAATATTTACTGACCTATTCATGCAGGGTGCCAGGAGTGGTCAAACAGCTAGACTTTCCTATACAGTCAGAAGAGAGGTTCTTCCCACCTAGTTTCCAATACCATATGTTAGTAAACTTTATCAAACAGAATTAGAGACAATAACATTAAATCAACAAATTCATCAGGTAACCAGAGAGCTAGAGCTAGCAAGGCTTTAAGAGGCTGAGAGCCATTGTTGTTGCCATCTGAAATGACTATCTGAAAGGCAGTTAATTGTGTGTAGACAGATTAATACAATGAGTATAAACATTTCCAAAGATTCCATTTAATCACCCTCATTCTCTCACGCAACTTCTTGGATATGACATTTTCAAGAATATTTTTGCTCCTATCTTCAAGTATGAATAGAACTTAAAAAAAAAAGAGCATGGTTCAATAAATTTGAGAGAGCCACTAGTTCAGTTGTAACAAAAGCCCTTGAAAGCCTTCCATTATGTTTAAATTTACATCAGTTAAGCATTGTTTAGGCATATAACATGTGCTAAATAGGTGTCTGTATATGTCTTCAAAAGGTAATATTTTTAGAGAAACCTAAAAATATTTAATATTAAATAACATGATATGAATATCAAGCTGGTATGAATAAAAGCAGAGCAGGACTTATTTCCTCAGGTCTAGCTGACCTAACACTTTTAGCAGATAATAATTAGTATAATCAATGGCAATCTTTGCACTTTAATACAGTATGATTCAATGGTACTAAAGGTTGTCTTTCAGGGAAATTATTAAGGTTAAAAGGTAATAATGCTGAGAAAGATGTTAACTGATAGAAATTGTAACCTCCACAGTATTAGCAACAATGATGTTAAACCTTGGCTTATAGATCCGATTCAAACATTGTCCAAGAGAGCCAGGAGATTCTGGTTCACTCCAATGTCTTTACTCAACGTTCCTCTATTCATTTCCTTATTCATTTATCAAATATTAATTGAGGATCTTCTATATTCTAGGCCCTGTGCTGGGTAAAAGAGATAAAACGAGGAACAAAAACGCACTTAGAATCTGAAACTAAAATTAACTTTCTTCAGCATACAATGTCCTATCTATAAAGTTATATAGAGAATAAGCAGTAATAATTTCAATTTTTTGACAGCTCAAAATACTCTTATTTGAGCCTAAGAAGAGAAGTAAGAGGAGAAAGGAATGTGCAGCTGTGAGGGGCTTAAAAGAAAATGAATCTAAGATCTGTTTCCTAGTGCTACCTTTAGGATGGAATCATCCCTCCTCCTTACTTTACCTGGTGTAGTGTTAAAGTATAGATAAGACATATTCATTAGAAATAAGTATTTTGGTATTGAGCCTAATATCCAGATGTGAATTTCATTATGATTATTCACTATATTTGTTATGGGCAGCAAAATTCCACCAAATTTCATAGCATTGTAACAAAAATTAGCATAGTTGCAATTTGCTGTTGTAATAGAAATATAAATATTAAACATGACTTAAAATATATACATACACACACACAGAGAAGGGAAGTAAATATTCATAAAATTGTACTGAACAATATTTACTTATTTTAAATACACCACTCATAAAACCACATGTTTATCACTCTGGTATTACATGGAGTTTATATTCTTAACAACTTTTTCCAGGTTTAGGATATGTAGGAAACCACTTAACTGTCTTTGTGGTCATGTATCTGAATGGTAGAAAGGGCTAAGAAAGAAGTATTTCCTACTCCACCAGAGGATGTAGCACTCGGAAATTCCATGGATGAACATTGCTAAAAAGGAATGCATGAAGAATTAAACCAAGGAAGGAGCAGAAATTCATAAGTAATTCAGCTCTGCCTTTAACCGACCAGCCTTCCTGCCTTATTCCTGGAAATTTGGCCACTGGTAACTTTTAGGGCCACAGTTGAGCCACTGGTGCATTCCATTCTCAAGGTCCAGTCCATACTCCTAAAATCCACTCAAGAAGTGCTGAGACAGGTAAGAAGTCAGGCCAAAATTTATGGACTATAATGCTTGTGAAGAAGCTTTCACTAGCACAAGCAAACAATTTTTAAATGCTTATGTGTGTGAAGTAGAAATATTTTTTCGTAACAATGACCTTGTCTGATTTCTCTTGGAACTCTATACAGCTGTTAGAAAGAGATAAATGAATTCTTAGAGTTTGCGTAAGTGAATTAGTAATGATTTTCCTAGGTCATATTTTTCTAGACCTCTCTTCGGGAGCATGCAAACTCCCCAAAAGACCTATTTTTGTATGTCACGAAAGCTGATATGGATTAAATAAAAGGAATCCTTGTGCCTCAGGTATGTTCTATATTTCTTCACAAAGTCAGTCATTCCACACAGATTTAGGGAAAGCACTAAATTCCCAATAACCTGCACACTTCTTTTGGAGATATGAAGGGAGAGGTTTTAGAAGATTTCCATGAAGACATGATTTGAGAACTCTGTTCTTAGCTTAACAATTGTTACAATATTGTCCTCTTTCTTTCTGGTGTTTGTGTGATAACAGCACCCACTTCTTATCAAAAAGACTACAGGTTGAGTCTTGGTGACAAAGCAAGTGGTAAATGGCACACTTAGAAAATGTTTTTGCTCCCATGAAATGTATAGTGAGATAGAATCATAATTCTTTAAGTCTTCATTAATTAGAAAATGGTATACAGGAAGAGAAATGGAAAAAAAAAATTATACTGTTCATCCTCTCGTTTGCAGTCCCTACCTCTACTGTGGTAGATAATACATGGTCTTCAATACTGGGAACCATTAGAATACAGTTTCCCTAGTAGATTGTCACTCTAGTGACTTATGATCACAAGAACGAATCCTTTCAATAAAGATATCCAATAGAATGAAAATATAGCCACAGTGACAGCAGGGTCTTATTCTGATGCATAATTGTACTGAAAGAAATGGCTGAGGACCTTGGAGTACACGCTCTCTGCCATAATGAAATGTGACTCTCATGGCATGGAACAGTGTTTGACTCTTTGTTCATAATGTGGAAATATCACCCAAATCTGCCTAAAACCCTTCAAGTGATTGGCGTTGTTAGCTTAATGAAACTTGACCCATCAGAGCAATTGTTGTCGTATTCAAGAGAGAACTTGTTTAAACTCTCTGGCAGTCCCACTGGGTTTTGCATTAATTAGTCAACATCCATATAATTACATATCTTATAATTGATCCTGACATAACATTCACACAGGTGCACAGAATACTGTCTTATGGAACTTCAAAAATCATTAGATGCATCTTTATAAAAAGAACTCTTGCAGTCAAATAACCTGTTTCTAGGAAAGGAATGGCCATGGCATATAGACCAGCCTGGACTTGCAGACAAAACTACACTAATGGGAATCAAGTTTATTTGAATTTGAGTTTTAAACTGAACGCCTGCTAGAGAAGGAGACTTGATTTGATATATTTACATAATCTCTGTTTTAGTAAACTAAAATCTATGTGTGTAGTCTGATATATATAATAAAAATATGCATAATAAATAGCAGGCCAGAGTAAAAAGATTTGTTCTTTATTTTTCTAGTTATGAGGAGCACTGAGTTTGATAGTGAAGAGTAAGCATTCCACTATGTGTGTATGTGCATCTGGCAAGCTTGAGCAGAGTGTGAATCAAATAACAGTATTTTGACAAAACAGAGTGAGACTATTGGACTTACTGATTGTCCTGTAAAGAAAAGTAGTTTACAGTACTAAAGAGCTTGAATGCAAGTCAAGGGAGAAATCCAGTAGAAGCTATGGCATAAATGAACTATATAAATTTAAGCAAATCATTTTAGTATTCTGGTCACCATTCTTAAATGTGGAAATTTTAAAAGCTGGATTAGATGTTTTCTACAGTCTGCAAAAACTTACACTTCTTTATCATTCTGTGAATAAATTAAATTAAATGCATCAAACAAGAATGCTGTAGTCACCATAGTTACAAAACTAGTCTGGAGATTTTAACTGGTATGGATCACACAAGAAAAGGTATGAATGTTAGAAGAAAATCAAAATAAATACAATCATACAAAATATTTGGATACATAAAAAATAAAAAAAATCTGTAAAAATCTATATATGAAAAGCCATAAAGTAAATAAGCAAATAAGAGTTTTCTATATAGTAACTATAACAAATTTAAATATTACACAAATAGTAAATATCCTTTTTCATTACAGAATATGTAAAATAAAATAATGAATATAGCAAAAACTATGCAAACCAGTCTGAAGAAAATTATGAAATATTACAGAAAGTTACAAGAATATCAAAATAAACGTGGAGTCATATACTGTTTCTGAGTGAAAAAACCTGAGACTGCAAATATATTAAATACACTGAGAATAAGCTAAGCAGTTAATGGAATCCAATGTAAACTTCACAAAAATCCAAGAACATTTGGAAAAGAATAATAAGGCAAGAACAGCCATTCCAGTGATCAAAATATACTGTAGAGCTTTAATACTGAAATGGCAAACTTCAACTCTGGAATGGATAGAAGGTTAAGAAATGGACAGAAAACAGAACAGAGTCCAAAAATAAATCTTTGGTTAGTAACGAGAATTCTGAAAAAGTTGATTCTGACCATTTCTGCCAGTTTTCTCACTGCTTTTATAGAAGGGACAATTTCTGGAGTCTCCTACTCCACATTTTCGTGGATCTAACTCCTCTCATGCAATTTAAAATCAGTTTTATAATTGTAAATGGTATCTATGGAGGTCAATAGAGTGATGATTTGAAAGTTCTAAATACCATATATACTCTAAAATGTACTCATCACATTTAGTTACAACTTAGATTTTTTTTTAACTAAACATTTTCTGGATATCTTGTAGTTTTCTACATTTCAACATTAATTTCTCTTACTCAGTGTCCTTATAAAATATTCACAAGAATATTTATTCTATCTAAGCTTTTCTTCGAAGGCTTAACATGATACTGGATATGAAACTCATTGGAAAAAATGTATGTGTATTTTAAAATGTAAGAACTAAAAATCTTTTTTCCTGTACATATGTATTAAATATCAAATGCAGTTTTATGAAGTGAGGGACCATGATGCCCAAATCTCAAGCAAAAATAATCTTCCCCCCTTCAGGTATATTTTGATGGTAGCAATTTAGAATGAGAGTTGCTTTAGAAAACTGTATTATAAAACTATCTGTGGAAGAGTGGCTTGACATCTGGGAAAAAAATGAAAAATAGTTGGGGAAGGATGATCTATAATAAACTCTCAAATTTTTATAAGCACTCAAATATTTACTAAATACAATAAAAAGGAATTACCTAAAGGAGGTCAACATCTTTCAAATTCTGATATCTGTTTCAGAAGACAGATGGAAGGTGAGACAGAGAGAGGGCCTTTGAAAATAGCTAAATATACTTTTTAAATATAATATGGCAATTATGACTTTATGAATGACCAACGTAGTAACGTTTCTTTTGCAAATTTTTAATATTGCTTTATGAGAAATATTTGCAACATTTTTTACTACTTTTATATCATAAAAATAATCTATGAAATTGTGAAACAGCAGTCTTAAAACTAAAGTCACCAAGTATATTATAAAATTGATTATAATAGCTCTAAAGGTACATCAGAAGCTTAGTGACAAATGTTTGAAGTCTAGAATCACCCATTTTCTCACAAATATAATATGTCTATATGCAATAACATGCAGGTTAATATATTTGTAAAAAATGGTAAAAAATACAGATAATCTGTTGATGTTAGCCACCTTAATAATCAATAAGAATTACTAAATATAACAGCTATGCAGATCAAAAATCTGAAAAGAAAGGAATTGACCATCTATGCAAAGAATAAACCATATGATTTTAATTTTTTTTTTTTTTTTTTGAGACGGAGTCTTGCTGTGTCGCCAGGCTGGAGTGCAGTAGAATGATCTGGGCTCACTGCAACGTCCACCTCCCAGGTTCAAGCAATTCTCCTGCCTCAGCCTCCCAAGTAGCTGGGATTGCAGGAGCTCACCCCACACCTGGATAATTTATTTTGCATTTTTAGTAGAGACAGGGTTTCACCATGTTGCCCAGGCTGGTTTCAAACTCCTGACCTCAAATGATCTGCCCACCTTGGCCTGCCAAAGTGCTAGGGTTACAGGCATGACCCACCGTGTCTGGCCATTAAACAGCAACAAAAAAATACATCTCTTGTCAAAGAGGCGGGGGTCTGGTGGGAGGTGATTGGATCATGGGGTTGGACTTCCCTCTTGCTAGTCTCATAATAGTGAGTGAGATTTCACAAGATCTGATGGTTTAAAAGTGTGTGGCCCTCCATGCTTCACACTCTCTCTCCTGATCTGCCATGGAAAGGTGTGCCTTGCTTCCCCTTTGACTTCTGTCATGATTGTAAGTTTCCCCAGCTGTGCAGAACTGTCAATCAATTAAACCTCTTCTTTTTATAAATTACCAAGTCTCAGGTATTTCTTTATAGCAGTGTGAGAATGGACTAATAAAGCACTCTCTTAAATATGCATAATATTTAAATTTTAGTATTATTTCGATATTTAAAAGAGAGAGTAAAGAATAAGGCGGGCAATGTGATATTATATGAATTCTCTTACCATAAAATTTCAAAGATCTGTGTTGTAGCCTTAACTTTTAATAACAATTGTGGAAAATTACTTAACATCCCTGTAAAATTATTGGGTTGAACAGTATATTATGATAATAAATAATAAAATATACTAGTTGTACAACTATAATAGTTGTAGAGTTTTCAAAGGGTTTTGTGTAACATTGCCTTGTCACCTAAGGTCTCTTCCACCTGTAGGCTCTATGAAATAAAGCTTTAAGTGTAAGGATTCTAATTAACTATGGTATTTAATGTGAAACATTTGAGGAACTTGGGAAGGAAAAAAGGAATATCTTCTTTTAGAATTCATCTTTCAAGGCAGTAGAACTTTCCTTCAATCATATCAAACATACCTTACTTTTCAAGTAAGTGATGTTATTTCTAAGGAGACATAATCAGAATTTTATAAGACAATTGATTAGACACATTTTATGTATTTATTTGACTAAAACTCATGGTTCAACTATTTTTTAGAGGGTGTATTTCCTTTGGGTTATATGGTGTCAATTTCCCAGAAGATATCTGTAATAAGAGATTCAGTTGGATAGACAGAACTTCAGCATAGTATCCTCTGATCCAGGCTGTAGACAAACCTCAGGGGTTTCCTTTCCTCTTTCTCCCCAATGGCCAAACACAGTGGTGTGCTGGAGCTAACGTATCCTGGCAAAGGAGAGCTGATCAAGCCCAGCACTTCCCAACTCTAGGTTCGGTAGCATGACATTATTAGCCGAAATCAGACATGGTGAGAGTACATACATTACGGAAATTAGTAAATGCTATTAATATAGGCGTTTGTTTGTTTGTTTGTTTGTTTGTTTGTTTGTTTTGAGACAGAGTCTTGCTCTGTCACCAGGCTGGAGTGCAATGGCTCAATCTCAGCTCACTGCAACCTCCACCTCTCGGGTTCAAGTGTTTTTTCTGCCTCAGCCTCCCGAGTAACTGGGACTACAGACACACGTCACGACGCCCAGCTAATTTTTGTATTTTTAGTAGAGACGGGGTTTCACCACGTTGGCCAGGATGGTCTCGATATCTTGTCCTTGTGATCCACCTGCCTCGGCCTCCCAAAGTGCTGGGATTAAGTTGTGAGCCACCGCGCCCAGCCAATATAGGCTCTTTTTTAGGATGAAGAGAGGGATTCAGGGTGGCAGTAAGTTTGCCAGTCATTACAAATTTACCACTAGTCAAACCCTTGTAAATTCTGGTTGCAAGTAAAAGTTAAATGAAACCAACATTAAACATATGGATGAAGAAAAACACCAAACTTTCTCTGCCTTGAAACTAAAAACTAATCAAGAATCTTACAGTGATGTGATTCTCAAACTGAAAACCTCTAAAAAGGAAGCATTCCTTGCTTTACCTCTGAAACTAAGTGACAGAGGAAAGAATGTTAATATAATGAATTCTGAGAAGAGACAGACAGACAAATTATACACTGAAATCCATTAAATGTTCTTGCCCTTGAGGAGCCTTAATCAATGAGAGATGCTGAGCAGAGTAAAGAAAACTGACAATTCCTTGTTTTTCTGCCATTGCCCTCTCACTAGATGATGAACTCAGGCTAACTAAGCAGTTTTTGTGCCTCTTTGAGTTTGTCCAAGCATTTAAATTAGCAGCTTAATTGTCTCTATATGTGGATGTTGGGGTAAGATGAAGAGAGAATAAAAGAGACAATTAATTGACTTTATTAATTTTAAGTTGATAACAATAATTAAGTTATTTGACTTTTGAAGGATTTTTCAATTTGTCATTGATCTTATTTTTGAAGCAACTGCAATTCCAATATTCTTTATTTTATGAACATAGGACTAGATTTGCTAAAACAGTCTCTAACTGGCCAACATATTGAGAACTTCAGAACGTTTTTTAATAAATGGAGGACTGTAGGAACATTTTATGTCAATGATGCTGATACGTGCTGAAAAAGTCGATCATTATTTTAATGTACTCATATGTGTTAGAGAAAAGTAAAAATAGAACAAAATAATTAAATGACCAGATAATACTCTTTTTATTTATTCAATTTTCAAATTTTTATCTTTCCCACAAAATGCCTCAGGGTAACGGTACTAAAATTAACATAAAATTAATCCCCAAAATTAGAGTTGTGATTATATTAGCATAAAATTGGTTAAAAAAATTTTCCTTCAATTGTCATCTATATCTGGTAGCCAAGTGAAAAATATAGTCATTATGTGCCCCTTTAAGGAACGTGGGGAATATGAGACTTGAGAGCGTCACAGCAAGGAAGACATTTCAGAGCTAAATATCCTTTATTGAAAACAACTTATATCCAGCTGTCTGATGTTTACATTTGAGGAATTTGAGAAGGTTGTGAAATGGAATTGGGTAAAAATATCATCGACCTCAAGGAATCCAAGAGGAGGAAGAAATGAGTCAATTGATAATCTTGTCCATTAATAATCTTTATATTATCCATATTTGTTTTTTTTTTTTTTTTTTTTTTTTTTTTTAAAATAAAAACCCCTTTTTTTTTTCACAAGGCAAAAAAAAAAAAAAAAAAAATCTACCTAAATACTTTTCATTAAAATGTGTGCCCTGTAATACTGGTTTTCAGATAGTCAAATATTACATAACTTTGGTTATTCCTGTGGGAGTTAATAAGCAAAGACCTTGAAGGTCAATCTCCTTACAAATTACTGAAACTACCAATTCTGACCTTGATTACTTGGTTTAGTTTGATAAAGAAGTTTGAGGATGAAATGAAACATATGAACAAATACACATGCCTGCTATCCTTCCTCTAGTCTCTATCTTCCTTCTAGAGAAACATCTTTTTTTTTTATTTTTTTTTTTATTTTTATTATACTTTAAGTTCTAGGGTACATGTGCATAACGTGCAGGTTACATATGTATACATGTGCCATGTTGGTGTGCTGCACCCATCAACTCGTTAGCACCCATCAATTCATCATTTATATCAGGTATAACTCCCCAATGCAATCCCTCCCCTCTCCCCCCTCCCCATGATAGGCCCCAGTGTGTGATGTTCCCCTTCCCGAGTCCAAGTGAGCTCATTGTTCAGTTCCCACCTATGAGTGAGAACATGTGGTGTTTGGTTTTCTCTTCTTGTGATAGTTTGCTAAGAATGATGGTTTCCAGCTGCATCCATGTCCCTACAAAGGACGCAAACTCATCCTTTTTTATGGCTGCATAGTATTCCATGGTGTATATGTGCCACATTTTCTTAATCCAGTCTGTCACTGATGGACATTTGGGTTGATTCCAAGTCTTTGCTATTGTGAATAGTGCCGCAATAAACATACGTGTGCATGTGTCTTTGTAGTAGCATAATTTATAATCCTTTGGGTATATACCCAGTAGTGGGATGGCTGGGTCATATGGTACATCTAGTTCTAGGTCCTTGAGGAATCGCCATACTGTTTTCCATAATGGTTGAACTAGTTTACAATCCCACCAACAGTGTAAAAGTGTTCCTATTTCTCCACATCCTCTCCAACACCTATTGTTTCCTGATTTTTTAATGATTGCCATTCTAACTGGTGTGAGATGGTATCTCATTGTGGTTTTGATTTGCATTTCTCTGATGGCCAGTGATGATGAGCATTTTTTCATGTGTCTGTTGGCTGTATGAATGTCTTCTTTTGAGAAATGTCTGTTCATATCCTTTCCCCACTTTTGGATGGGGTTGTTTGTTTTTTTCTTGTATATTTGTTTGAGTTCTTTGTAGATTTCCAGAATCTATCCATATTTGTTGAATCAAAATGAAAAAAAGTTTTTAAAGTTAATTAATGAGACCTTCGGGGAGCAAAAGAAATGCATCAAACTCCTACACCCTGAAAAACATTATCACTGAAAGTGTCATCACACTAAATGTTGATACAGAATTCAAATTTGATAGATACTTTCTTCTGTTACAACCTTCAGAAATGTAATTTGTTAGAGTTCTTACAGCCATCTAATTCTAAGTATAATTCTAAAAAGATGTATGCCACAGTCAGATCTTTGCTTGCAGCAACTTTTAGCTTCTGCCTTGGGGTCTAAGATATTGATTCTTATAGGATTTAATATAATTATCTTTAATGTGCTTTAAAAACAGGAGTCCTGAAAGTGTTTGGGTCTATTCGAAGAGCTGACTAAAGAGAAGGAATGTTTGTGTATTCCAATGAAATGCAAGACAGTAAGCAGAAGATGCTGTGTTTCTTGAAAGAACAGCCAGTTCTGAGAATTCTGTGAGGTGTGCACAGAGATACTATGTAGCGGGAGTTCAGGTGAAAAACAATATAATTGTGAAATCCAGGGGCATTTTAGGAGAAACAGAGAGTACAGGCAGAAAATACTGTGCTTCCTTAGACAATAACTGAATCCAAAGAAATAGCCACCGTCTTAGAGGAAGTTATAATCTACCTAAGAGGAAGTGGACACAGGGCCAAGAGCAGGGAGTGCATGACTGACACTGTGTAATTCTTTAACTAGGGTCAACCTGACCGGAGAAACTAGAGTTTTATATCCCCATGTCTCCCCTATATTTACTGAGTTTGTAACCCAAGATTCTGATGCACTTCAGTAATTTGTTCATGGTGCTGGCCGACGGTGCGTGAAATGCAGCAGAAAGAACCATAGGGTAGAGGGATAGTGAATAAACCAAAAGATTAGAAAATGATTAGTTCTGGGGGTGGAGGCAGATTTATTTCGAAGCTACTGAGACTTCAGCTTCAGTATCTTACTTGGACCAGCCCCTTTGTGTAGGCTGGCCTCAGTGGCTGCAGGCATTATGGGAATGTAGCTAAGCTACAGATGCATTTAATTTGGGATTGGTAAGATGTATATATCTGCGCTTTACAGTTATTTCCATTTATAGGTAAGTTTTTGCTTGTCCTAGTGTCAAATGGCTTCCAGAATATGCCTACCGCTACGTGCCAATTCCCTTGTGTCCTGAAATGAAGGGGCAGGACTCAACAGAAAACTCGTAACTCTCACTACAAGTAATATTTGAATAGTAATAGATGAATGAGTGTCACCATTACAAACAGCATTTGAATTTAGTCACTGCTGAAGAAACTCAAAGTATCTGAAATCTTACAGTTCATGTATAAAAGAAAGTTGATAGAGATTTGTCCAAATTTTCAAATAATTTTCCAAATTTAGGGGAAAAACATATTTACAGTAGTGCAGCTATAATTTAGAACAGTTTTCTTAATTAATTTCTAAATTATCCTTCCATTTTCTCTAAGAAAAATAATATTATAAATTGTGGGCAAATAAACAGGTAATCAAAAAATGTGTGTGAGAAAACATTTTAAATAGTCCATTTTCAAGGCATAATAAATCTAAATACTGGCAACCAGCCTGTGGACGTGACGAACCGCACAGCTCATGCACCTAGAAGGTCACGATAAGTGAACAGAATGTAGAGGAGGGGTCAACCCGTAAAAGGGAAGAAAGTTTCATTATTGGGAAATCAAAACTTAAGTGGGGAAAGGGACTGGGGTATAACCTTATAAGGGGGATAATGAAACTTAGGCTACATTCAGGAAGACTGTAACCCCATATTACTCGGCCAATGAGGAACTGGGGGAGGTTCTTGCATGTTAGGAGGTAAATTACCTCCTGTAACTGCCCCGGGTGTGCCTGCCTATCAGACACCCAATCTTGCAAGACAGTTGTTAAAAGTCTCGCTTCTGCCGTTCTCTGTGTCTCCAAGTCCATTCTTTGGGTTTGGACAGGTGAATGTGTATCTCACAGTGTGCAACCAAAAAATATGGTGTTCCTCAAATTTTGGTTTGTTTGAGTTGTAGTATATATAGAGATGCAATCCCCAGATTCATCTTTCAGAACAGAGGCCTTCATTCTTCTAGTGGCTGGAAGTGGTGGCTGCTTTTTGCTCATAGCTGCAGCACCTTCCAGGAATTGCCCAGCCTGATAGCAGCTGCTTTGCCTGAGATTACACCCCATTCTGAGTGCAGCCCACCTCCAAACCAGGTCACTAGTGGGGTACAAAGGCCTGCCGTTCTTGCCTGCCAGGAGCACAGTGCTGATAGACCATTTCAGTTCTAGATTTCCCAGGGAAGTGGACAAAGCCTCTGTTGCTTCTGCAATGCAGGTCAATCTGAGGTCAATTTGTCTTTCTGTCTCTCTCACCCTGCTGCCTTTCCTCCCTCACAGGTGTTGTTCCTAACTAACTCTACTCCTCCAACATTTTTCTACACAATCCAATTCAATGTAATTTTATTTAAGACAATGGTATGTTTTATTTGTTTTGGTTTGTAATTTTTAAAGGTTTATTTCTCATTCTAAGGAAATATTAAATATTTTATCTAATTTTTTATTTATAATTTTGTGTCTTTGTTCTTTAGAGAGCTCTCAAAATTGTATAAGTTTCAGGGCCCCAGTAGCCTAGATTTGGTCCTTCTCTCTTTGAAGGAGAAAACCCCTCTCGTTTGTCCTCCAACCGGTGGCAAGAGAAGCTATTCCAATAATAGCAGAAACTGGTCACAGAGCTTTCTGCACAAGTGAGGTCTGTGGCCATAATGTGCTTCACCATCAACCACTATAATGATCCTTCTTCTGATGGCATCACAGCCAAGCCTTACATATTATCTTGTTCCACACCCCAAAAATTTAACATTGTTCAAAAATATTTTCTAATATCCATAATCAAATATATCCAGTTATCCCTCAAATATCTTATAGTTTTTTTGACCTTCTGTTAGGACTTGAACCAACAAGATTGTGCATTTTAACTCATTGTAATGTTGTTTTACTTCTCATTAATCTACAAGAGTCCTTTCATCTTGCATTTTCTTTCATAATATTGATATTTTTGAAAAGTTTAAGCCAATTGCACGTTAGGATATTCGTCATTCTGGATTTGTATGATAATTTAGGACAATTATATTGTACGATAGTTAACTAACTCTATTTGCCTGATTGTTTTCTCATATTTTATTGTAAACCATTTGGTAAGAATACCATATGGGTGATGATGGGATTTGTCCATTGCATCACATTATTGCAAACATAAAGTCAGTTTGCTTTTCTGTCTCATTGTTCATGATGTGAAATTGTATCACCTTGTTATCTGCCTGTTATCCTAGATTTCTCCTTTGTGATTGATGAGTAACCTATGGGGGTTGGGGGGTACTACCTTGAAACTATGTATCTTTGCACTGATTTTTACAATTAAAATTTCTCAGTGAATACTTAACTACTCATTGTATTATACACAGTAAGTACTAATTAACAACTCATTAAGTAAGCTAGACAGGAAAGAATGATTCTTTCAAAACCCAGATTATGATTAGCCAGGCGTGGTGGCGGGCACCTGTCATCCCAGCTACTTGGGAGGCTGAGTCAGGAGAATGGCATGAACCCGGGAAGCGGAACTTGCACTGAATAGAGATCTCGCCACTGCACTCCAGCATTGGTAACAGAGCAAGACTCCATCTTCAAAAAAAAAAAAAAAAAAAAGAAAAAAAACCCAAATTATGAAGCAGGACCATGTATGCTTTCCTGTAATAAAATGATCAGAGCTCAGGTGGCTCCTGTATTGACTTTGTTGAGATTTACTCATTTGGCAGGGAGGCTCCTGTGCCAAAGTCAGTCGTGGATGGCTGACAAGCTGTAACATATGATCAGTGTAACGGTGGCCGGATCCAATGTTTTAACCTAACTGGTCATTAGTTCCAGGTTTCTACATTGCTCTTGGACTGAATCTGCTCCTTTCTGCTTAATTGTGTGCATCCACATTTTCCAGGAAATACTTCTGTAACACTTATTGAATTCCTGGTGACAGTGTCACAGCATGTTTCCAAAGTGCACCAGCTGCTCAGGGTTTCAGGACACCCGGGATCACATTAACCTGAATGTTTCACGCATCCTTCTTGTCTGGTTTGACATTCCTTACAGTGTAGAAAAGCTTAGTTGGTCTAATATGCTAATTAGGTTCCAGTTTAAAGCAGTAATTTAACATGAGAAAACATGGCTTTTTCTTATTTAAAACTTATAAAGGGTCCACTGATAGCAATTTTAAAACAAGTTTGCTGTCAGTATAGTGAATTCATAGCTTGCAAAGTATTTCCTTCCACCCTGCAGCCCTATTAGCATCCAGCATAGAAGCAATGGAGAAAAGTCTAATGTTACTTCTTATTCAACAATTGAAGATTTACTCCATAATTTTGTATAGTAAGTATTGTAAAATATATTTTCCCCCTTTCCTTAGCACTTGGTCTTCCAACCTGATTTCTTCATATACTTCAGGGGGGAAAAATGGCTGAGAACAGTTAATGTTTTTAGAACACCTTTAAGGATTTCTTAAAGTGAAGTGATAAACATATTCCCACGCACATCCTCTGACTCATTCTCATTCACATGTGCAATTGTGTTTCCTAGTAAGGCCATGTAACACATAAAATGCTAAAGACAAACTGAACAGTCATACCAAATTGGCCATTCAGCTCGGGGACCCAGTGGGGGATAATGGCATAATCAATCTGCATTGTCCTTTTGTCATAACACAATAGTTGAATTGAGCAGTGACCACACAATGGCTCAACATTGCCTGTGTGAGGGAATGATTTGCTGTCTTTCTTAGATATTCTCTCCTGGGTTGTGAAGAAATAAAACAAGCCTAAAAGTTTCCCATAAGAAATCAAGGAAAAGCCACAGTCAGATGCACCAAAGCTCTATTCTTTTTGTGCCTCATAAATCCTAGAGGAATGTTAGAAGTATATGAATATCTTCTTTTTTATTTGTGCATATGATCCTTAACCATGGTATTATTTCTCCAGAGAAACAGAGCCAGCAGAATCTCTCTCTCTCTCTCTCTCTCTCTCTCTCTCCGGATAGATAGATAGATAGATAGATAGATATTCTCTCTCTCATCCAACATCCATATATATATATATACATATATATATATATATATAGAGAGAGAGAGAGAGAGAGATTTATATAGAGAGAGATTTATATAGAGAGATATTTATTGTAAAGGATTGGTTTATGCTATTATGGAGTCTGACAAGTCTCAAGATCTGCAGGGTGGCTGTGCAAGGTGGGGACCCAGGTAAGCTGACGGTGTAGTTCCAGTCACCAGCAGGAAAAATCCTATGTCCCACTTTGAACATTATTAGGCAGGAAGAGTTATCTTTCCGTGTCTGGGTGGGTGGTCAGCCTTTTTGTTCTAGTCAGGACTTCCCCTGATCAGTTGAGGACCACATACATTACTGAGGATAATCTGCTTTACTCAGTCTACCTATTCAAATGTTAATCTCATCCAAAAACACTCTCACAGACATATCCAAAATAATGTTTGGCTGGGCACCCTGGTCTAGTCAAGATGACACATGGCAATAATCATTCCAACCATCTATTCTCCCTGAGGATAGCATAGCTTGCAAATGCTTATTTTCCAAGCTACTCACCTTCTTTTCATTTAGCATACTACATTTTACTCTCATTGTCAAATTATATATGAAGTGTGAATTGACCCCTTTGGGTGGTGGCAACAAAATTCAACCATCTAACCATCTCATATAAAAATACTTCTGATGGCAAAAGCTGTTGCAGGACTTTCCTTAGTTCAGCTAAAGACAGGGTTCTCGTCTGTCCCATGGTCACACAAATTTAGGCTAGCAAACAGTTTAAAGGGTGAGTAAAGCAGGGTTTTATTGGGTCAAAAGGGAAAAAAAAGGGGGAAACAGGGACTCTCACAAGGTCAGAGACCCTCCAACTAGAGTGCTTCCCACCCGGCATTCCAATCTCAGGTTCCACAGAGGAAGAGGAGGAATCCATCTCCTCCCTGCTACAAAGGGTGTGAACTTCTGTGGCTCCCTGTCAGTGGGCAGGGCACTTGGAGTTTCTCCAGGGACCCCCTCCCACTTGACTGTCTCACTCCCCCCTCTAAAGAAGTATATCTAACTGCTGTTAGATTAGGATAAGGACTGAAACCAATCATAGCTGCTTCCTGCTGATGGTGGGTGCTGTTTTGGGGAAACGGCAGTCAGAGCTCCCTCATAGGCCAACTTAAGGGTTTCCAGTAGAAGGGGCCGTTGTCAGAGGCTCCAGTTGCATGACTGTTTGGAGTTTTATGGCCTGAAGGCAAGAACAGACAAACCTGGTTATTAGAAAACGTGTATCAAAATGAAACAAGGGAAGGGGTAAGAAAAGCTCAAAAATTCTAAGATCTTTTACCAGTTTATACAGGGAGAGGCAGGCCAAAAGCCCACTGGCAAAAAACTTTACCCTTTTGCTGGCATATTAGGCTTCTGGGTTTCCTTCCCCTGAGCCCAATCCTAAGCCAGCCAGTTTAAGGTTTGGGAAATCAACTCTTTCCAGTTTGGAAGATGCATCCAAGGGTGTATCTTGTAGTATGGAGACACAATTACCTATTAGTGAAGAGAGATCTGAGGAGAAGAAAGGAAAAAAGAAGGTGCCTTTTAAAGGAGTCCCAGGGATTCAGGATGCATTTGAAATGGGTAGACTGAAGATGAATGGCTACCCATCTAGAAAGAGGGTAGTAGGCATTCTTGGCTTCTTTCTCTTCCTAACAGATACCCAGGATACATGAGGAAAAGAGGGAAGAGTGTCCTATTTCCATCTTCCATCCTTGCATCCCCAAGTTCCGACCTTGGCAGGTCCTGACGTGAGTGCCAAAGCTTGCACCCATAAAACCGGGGAGCCTAGAGAATAGGAATTATCTGCTCTCAGCTATGTCTCTTTCCATCTACTGTCAGTAGCCTTGGAGTTCCCTGGACCTCATTTATGCCATGGATATTATCATGGTATTTATCCATGAAACAGAAAGCTTGGGGTTGTGTTAATTAGCAGGAATCAGCCACATTCGCCTGCACTGTGCCTTTTAACGTCTGTTGTCATTTGCCTCTGGATCCCTTAGATTCAGTCTTCTTTCCCAGGGCTTTGACCCAAAGCTTGGAATTGAGTCTGGGACAAAAATGTATCTGAGCGGGTCTGCATGAACTCCTTATCATAAAGTAAATGCTAAGGTGAAACTGTGGAACTGAGGCTTCCTTCAATAAGGAAGAGGAAAGAATGTCTTGTGACACACCCAGGTAACTGGTAGCTACAGTTATGCTTGCTAGGATTTGGGTGCATGGCGATTGGCTTTGGTTAGCTCCTTTGGTCTTACTTTCCTAAAAGGAAAACTCTGAGTGATGGGCATCCTATTTATTCCAATCCCCTGGCAGAATTTGCAGGATAATTGCTCAGATCTAGAACATTAATCTTGATCCAGATTTCTGCATTACCATTCCTTTCTGTTCTTTCTGAGCTGTAACTGGAGACTGCTGGTTGGTTCATAGGAACAGGTAGGGCTAGTCCAAAATGTAGGCAAAAACTTAAAAACAACTAGTGAGTTTAGAATTTAGTGACAAATATATGACAAGTTTTGGAACATAATTTCTCTCTCCCCAGTCTTCATTTTGGTTAAGAAACAAATGATCATAGGACTGAGTGGTTTGCAAAATAGACTTTAGTCTTTTACCTGGCTTGGTTACTTGCGTAAAGTGCAGCAAGAATAATTATTTCTACATAAGCCTTTTTGATTGGCTTTGATGGAAGTGCGTTCCACAAGAAATCTCATTAAAGCTGAGCCCAACCATGGGTTTGTGTCCTGAAACACCTGTGAGTTGGGTGATCCTTTCCTCTTAAGGTCCCAAGATAAACTTGGAGCTCCTGGACCTGTTAGGAAGTGACATTCTTTGCTGATCACAGGTCAGGAACCCTGTACAGGGACTGTGTAGGCAAGTGTATGAGGCCAGTTTCCCCACTGGGCTTTTATTGACTCTGCAAGTCCAGATTGACTCCTTAAAGGGAAGCATACCCTTCCAGTAAAAGCCTTGGGAAAATAATCATTTTCTCCAATTGTGTTCTGTTGCAAAAGCAAAATGGATTCTTATTGCACTGATGCAAACAACTATATTGCCATAAGAATACTCACAGATAATTTCCAAATTCTAGAGGAACCAAGCAGAGAAAAACAAACATGCTCCAAATCTTGTTCCTAGGAGTATACCTTACTCAAGTATTAAAGGCTGTAAGTAGTTAAAAATAAGTTTCCTTGACTCTGAAAAACAAAACAAGGATCAGCAATATTCCAAGCAAAAGCCAAAAATACTTACTTCCTGCTTCAGCTTTCTGAGTTCAGTCCATTTAGTTAAATCTTGTTTTGCTTCATATTCACAAATATTGCAGCTCTTTATGAGTCCTGTCCATTTTCCTTTTTTCCAATGTTCCAATATCTAAAGTTATCAGAAGCCTGTATTTGAGAGCACCTGTTAAACTTCTATAGCTCATTATAAACCATCCTTGAAAAGGATTACAACTAGGCAATTGTCTGTTTTAACAAAATGTCCAGGACAGTTACGGTTAGAAACAGGATTGACAAAGACGTTTGGTTATCTCCATGGTTTACAATAAATTAACATAAAAACCTTAATTGTAATTGATAGCATATATTCAGACATTGAAATTTTAGAAATCCCATACAATTCTGGAACACATATAAGCACTATTTACTAAGTATAACCTAAAGAAGATTGAACATCGTTTTGGCAATCCCATGTACCTAAACATGACAAATAACCATGTTTACCTCTCTTTTCTGAACACATCAGAGGCCCTCTGAAGTATTAGAAAAGCCAGGTGCCTGACTTCTTCAGGTGCTCTCAAATACAGGCTTCTGATAACTTTAGATACTCAATGTACTCAATCCACTACAGCAATTTCCACCCAGTATTCCAATCTCAGGTTCCACACAGGAAGAGGAGGAGCCGAGCTCCTCCATGCTGCAAAGGGCACGGACATCTGTGGCTCCACCCCAGTAGGCAGGATGGTTGGAGTTTCTCTAGGGATGCCCCTCCCACCTGTCTCAACGCTATGAGTCATACATTTATATCAGATTCATTTTATTTTTCCACATAGAATTCTATTTTTTAGAGATATATAAAATCATGACTCAAGTTACTTAACCTGTACTTTGCACTTAATTGTAGGGGAAAAAAGTAATATCTTTTCCTCATCCATTATAAATTTATGGTTAAGACATGAGACCCTTCAGAACTGAAGACCCATAGAAACAGGAAAACCATGTATTTTTATGGACAATCATGAAGAAGTGTGACTGGAGAACAAAAGGGTATGATCTAATGGCAATAAGCTGGAAAACTAAGTGTGGCCTCTTTGTTCAGATTTTACTCTGTCTCTGTGTCTTCATTCCTTTCTTCTGAGTACAGAGGGACCTGTCTGGAATGAAGGTTCTATGACTTTAAAGGAATGTCAGATAATTCTTTTATGGCCTGCTTCAGGGGAGAATTGTGAAGGAATGTCAGAGTGTCCTTTCTGCTTCTGTTGTTTTCTAAAATTCCTTTAGGTTAAAATACTCAGTATTCCATGGTGCTATATTTTTGGGTACTGTGTCATGAACCCCATCACATCCATTCATATTCCTGAGCAAGTACTTGTTACAATTTAAATCTTAAATGTTTCCTGTGCTTGAGAAAATACATATTTCTGAGAAAGGCTTTGGAAATAGCCAAGCTCTTCATTAACTTTATAGATAAGAATCTGAAGTATGAAGACATGAAATCTCTTTCCTGTGAGAATAATAGTGGGAGACCTGGAAGTAAAAATCAAGTGACATTTTCTATTACACTTTCTTCCATACTGAAGTGTGTAAGTACATGTCAAACCGAAACGCAGCAAAATCTCATAGTCCTCTGGGTAGCCCCAAACGAGCTTTCCTTCCATACTTAATGCTTATGATTATTCTTATCTAAATAATTAAGGAAATGTATCAGTCAACTAAGCCAACCTTGCTATAAACAGTGGCTGATTGTATGTAACGACAAATATATTACAGTGACCAGTGCAAGTAGAATTTTTTCTATGATGTATAATAATAGAAGCTTCTACTAAAGAATATTTCAAAATTATACTGCTATTATCTCCAGGAAAGAAATGCAAAACAACCTATAAAAGGGATATATTATAACTCCAAATAATAACAGTGCCTTCTTGGGCAGTATCTCCTTCCTTGCAGGCATAGTTACACAGGAGTCAGACCTAATGAAAAAGAAAATATAATAATAATAAAACTTTCAAACTTCAGGGTACTGTCAGAGGTCCACTTTGTTTTCAATGTAAATTTGTCTTAAACCTAATAGACAAGGAAAAAGAAAGCAGAGAATACAACAAGGAAAGGTATTTTAAACTTTAGGATCTAGCTTACTATTTTTCTTAAATCTCTTTGGTTCAAGAAAACAACTGTGAAGATGAAAGATAAACAGTCATCAAAGTTAGTTAGCTGCGAAGCTACGTGAAGGGTTCCCCTCACTTGAATTCCCCTTATTTTCCTCTAAGGACCCAAAGTGCACTCAGTGTAAGTGGCAGCTTTTCTGCCTGTCATATCTAAGAAGAGTCACTTTTTCATGCCTGGTAAACTGGCTGCAGGCAGGATGAAAGTTGGTGTCAGAGGAAGAGGGAAAGGGCTGATGGGCCAAGGGTAAAGACCAGAGCTTGCATTGCCTGGGTCAGCAGTAGACCTCACCAGAGGATCAGCATCAAGTAGCCAAATATAGAGAATATGCAGACTGAAAAAGAGAAGGAAAAAAGTGAGATACTTAACATTTCAAAACGGTAAATTGAAATAGCCTTGCTGTTATTGTACAATTTTCTTAGGGTGTTTGAATATTGTTTGTTCTGTAAGATCTTCAATTTCTGCTGCAAATACACACATGATGAAAACAATATGATTATAAGACTGGAAAACTGCCCTTTTTTTCTTTTAATTCTCTACCCATGTTTTAAAAATTGATCCATAGAATGTTGAGAGCAGTGGCACTTTAATTCCACTTTAGAGTGGTTTGGAATTGACCCAACAGTTTTATTCCTCATACAGTGGTCTTGCAGAGAGGTATAAGAAAGAGATTTAAAAAAATACAACCCAAAAGACTACTGCAAGCCCTAAGAGGAATGGATCGTGGCTTCTTCGAGCCCATAAAATTAAAAATAACATACCAAAAATTATTTTAAGAGTCTATAAAACTACTGGAACCAATTCCTAGCTCAGTATACTAAGTCCCTGAATCTCTACAACTGGATGAAATAAATTTAATATTTAGAAGTATAAAGAAAATTCTTAATTTATTGTCTATATTAAATGTGAATGTTTAAAGTATGAAAATGGCTCTGACTTTTAAGAAGTCAGGTGGTGAAACAAAAGCACATTTATTTACACAGAGAGAGAGGAGGCAAATAGTTGAATCAGAGGGCAATGAGAGTACATATGATTTCCCCTTTAAAATATATTCAAAAACATTGTTCATTCAATTATTTTTTTTTTAGAGACAGGGTCTCACATAATGATCATGGCTCATTGCAACTTCAAACACCTAGACTCAAGTGATCCTCTCACCTCAGCCTCCTGAGTAGCTGGCACTGCAGAAAACATTGCTTTTTAAACAGAAGAAGAGTCTAAAGGCAGAACTGAATATTGAGGATCATTTACTGACCAGTTAAAAGTGAACAGGGAAAGGATTACTGTTGTTGAGAATACTATTTACATAGAGACTGAACATCCAATCCAGTCAAATAAAAATAAGCTAGTATATATAAAAAGATGGCCAGGTGCGGTAACTCACTCCTATAATCCCAGCACTTTGGGAGGCAGAGGCGGGTGGACCATGAGGTGTGGAGTTCAAAACCAGCCTGGCCAACATGGTGAAACCTCACCTCTACTAAAACTACAAAAATTAGCTGGGTGTGGTGGCGGGCACCTGTAATCCCAGCTACTCAGGAGACTGAGGCAGGAGAATCACTTGAACCCGGAAGGTGGAGGTTACAGTGAGCCGAGATTGAGTTATTACACTATAGCCTGGGCCACAATAGCAAGACTACATCTCAAAGAAAAAAAAAAAAAACAAAAAACCTTTAAAACGTAATGGATTTTTATCTCTAACAAATTAAGGTAAACTTATTTGCCAGACTTTCAAGGTTGTGGCCTAAATTTGTACAAGTCTTCCCATATACCTACCCTAGTCTTCAGTTAAATCAATTGCAATTGCTTCACACATTCAATTTTATGTTACTAAGTCTTCGTTTTTCATTTCAGTCTAAGCACTACAATCTGTGCTGTCAAAATTCTATTCATTTTTCAAGCTCCATTTAAAAAATGTCACCTCTATTTTATGAAGATATCCTTTTTTTATTATCCTTTTAATTTACTAAAAGCGAAAATGTTTATCTTCCTCCTTTTCACTTCTGTTCCATTAAGATGAATACAGGAGTGGTAGAGTGAATGAAGAAGATTCTTAGGAAAAGTTCTGAAGCTAGGTAATTTTTCTTTGAGATCTATGAACATTCAAGTTTTCATGTGATTTTCTTTTCAAGTTACTTAATTATTATATAATTTGTTGAGTATTTATTTTGAGCCAAGCACTGTGTTAGAACTGGAATTTAAAAACTAGATTAAAACTTAGTACCCACCCTTAGAAATTCCATAACTAATGGCAAGAAGGATTTGGACATTGCTAGACAGCAAAAACAAAGAAAATGGCCAAAGAGAAGTAAGCCATTAGCACAGCACATAAAATTTTCATAAGCTTCTTCATGTTTTATTTACTCAAGATTCAGATCATTGAGTTGAGTAAAGACTATTTCGTCATATTATTCATCACTGAAGATACACATTAGTCAGGTAGAAATGAAAACAAACACACACCAGAAAAAAAAAAAACAAAAAAACATACAAATATTATTTATTGCCCTGAGCATGTTTGATTTTTCTCCTCAGTTTCATGTTTGGCAGATTTTCACATTTCATAGCTCAGTTAGCCCCTGTGAGTCAGATGAAACATTTCAAAAAAACTATTCTTAACTACTTATTTGCATATGTATGTATGTTGTAAGCTTGGAATTTTAAGATTAAGTTTTTGACCACAATGTTAAAGTCTCATGATAGAGTATGAATATTTTTGGCACCTTTCTGTATAATTCAATCTCTAAAAGTATTTTATTATGCTGAGCCCCAAAAATGCTTAAATGTGGAAAAAAGTAGATAAATATAAACTTGGAAAGAACAAAATCTAATAGAGCCTCATAAATTATTTTGAAAGTTACATACAAGGAAATACTTGCTCCTTTTCTCATGAAGAAACATATAAAAACTTAAGTTGGAATTATTTTGGGAATTATGAAGCCTCACCATTGTGGCCTTGGAATAATGACTTTATTTTCTGAATAAAGACTGACCAACCTTCAATCAGTAATTGATCTCTCTGTGCTATCAATTATTCATCTGTAATATTGAGCTGAATAATCTTTCCTATTAAACATTTTTAATGATGCATTATGTGCTTTAAAAGGAAAATATTTTGGAAAATTCAACAAATGTTGGCATATTTTTCAACTATCACTAATTAGGTGAAAACAAAGATAAACTAAAACTGTAATTGTTGGAAATGAAAATACGAATCTGTGAAAAAATCACTTTCCCCTTTGATAACTTACTCCAGAAATCTCAGAATATAAATAATTAAAATATAAAATGGATTTTCTTATGGTAAGAATACTGATAAAAAGTTTATCAGCCATTTTGCGTCCACACTCTACAAGTGGCCTTAGCACCGTGGCTGACACAGAGAGAACTCTGGACTCCGGTACACCTGAATTTCAGAAGCCTTATATTGTAGTCTTTCCCAAGAGTTTGAGATTATAAAAGACATTCATGAAGATTCTTTCCTAAAAGAGGAAGGCATTTAATTAATTGATTCATTGGCTGTTTATAAATGCCCTGCAGTCAAATGATCAGGAAACAGGAGGCAGAGGCTTTGGAACAGTGCTGATGTTCTCCAAGCCAATTCTGTTCAAAGACAATCTGTGTTGATAACTCTGCAGGCACAGTCCTTTGAGAATCTGGGTGGCAGGCCCTGTGAAAGGCATAGTTGCTCAGCATCCCAAGTCATGAAAAAATTTTGTTTAACTGTATGAATTTCTTCAGAGTTCCTGAGTCAGAAAAAGTTGCTGCAGTAGATTTTTGTACTAACCAGAAACAGTCTTAGCAGGAAAACAAAACCTGGAACGAAAGTTTTAAAAAAAAGGTTGCTAGAGGATATAGATAGATAAATAGTAGAGAGATGTTACTAATTTCCATACTCTAATTTAAAAATATAACAAGGGTAAGGATAGTATTTACATAATATGGCTTATTAATTGAATGATAACATATGACAATGGTGGTAAATCTTATGGTAGGAATTACATGATAGCTATAAGTGTCACCTAATAGGATTGTACTGAAATGGCAATTTAAATCAGTACAATCTAGCTAGTCAGTTTAAAGGCTTACCAAAATATTCACATTTTAAAAACCATTAGAATGTCCAATTTTATAAAACTGTCTTATTGCTTGATTCTTGGAATTCATGTAAAGATGAGTCAATTAATGGGCAGTTAATTCAAATAAGCATATATGCTTCTCTTATCTCTTCATTAATATACAGTTCGGTCAAAAAATGTAGGTTTTTCAACTCTATCTGCCAAACATAAAGCTATACATTGAAATGCAAGGGTTTTCCTAATATAATATGAAAAATAAATTTAAACATATAAATAATATATAATAATAAGCTGACTTAGTGCTCATATTTCTGACAACCTCAAATTTCCAAAATACATCTGTATAGCTACAGACCAGTAAGCAAGAATCTAATGGGCAAACAGGTTGAAGAACACGGCAAGATTCATAGAAGAAAAAAGACTACCCTCATTTTCTGGACTACAGTCTAAAAAATAGGACCGTCTTATTTTATAGAGAATATGGTGCATGTGCTGTTTAATAAGTCTTCCCCAGGTACAATAGCAGCATGTTAGAAACTAGAGTGACAAAATCTGAAGAGGAGAGGTCATTCAGAGAGTTAATAGAAACCTATTGTGAATAGTAATATCTGATATCAACACATAATAGAGTTATAAATTATGAGAAAATACAGTTATTCAAGAAAACTGTGGAAAAACACAAATTACTACAATAGATCTCCCGTCCTCATGTCTTTAACAGGGAACCCCCCCCCCGCCCAGTGTGGTGTTTCATATATTCTAGAAAAGACAGAGTTTGAATGAACTTCTCTTTTGTGTCACCAACTCAATTTGGTCCTGTTTTGTCCGCTCCCATTGTCAATAACTTCATTCAGTCCACCTTCATCTCTCTCCTTATTGTAATAACTTTCAAATACTTTTTCTGTAGCTTTTTCTAATTTTGCCTCATCTAAACTAGTTTCTGACTTGCGACCTGGGTTATTTTTATATAAATAAATTTGATGATCTCACCAACCTATTTAAAATTCATTCATGAGTACTCAGTAAACCCAATATAATGTTATTTCTATGAGAGCATTCTTTACTACACACTTCACACACTTCTACCACTACTGTCTATCCTAACTCTTTTTCAGTTCTGGAAATAAGAGGCCTCCCGTGCTTCACATGTGCTGGACTCCACTCCAGTAACACTCCCTGTCTTTGTGTAGCTAACTCTTAGTTTTGCATTTATTCCAGACATAAAGACAGTGACCTCCATTCCTGAGTTTTTGTTTCTGTTATGTGCTTCCATAGCAGATATCAAGGCAGTCATTCCATTGTAGTTATTTGTTTAATTAATTATCATTTGCTTCACTAAAATATGAGTTTTTCAAAACTAGGGACTATGAAAGCAGTGTCTGAATCCTTTTCAGTACTCCACTGTGTTACATTTTCAGCATGTTAAATGACATAAAAATATACAATTGCAATCATTGAATGGATACAGAAATTAATAAGTGTAATATATAAAAATCTAAGTCATCAAATATAATTTTAACCAATTAATATTTAATATATTTTTTAGCACCCAATGAATATTTATCTAAATGTTATGTATTATTTCAAAAAGGAAAGCTCAACAGATTCTGGTAAGAAAATATTACACTAGCTGCACTTCATGACAAAAATGCCATAAAACTATGAACAAAAATTAGCCACAAATAATCTAACATTTAGAAAGTTTTATATACAATTTTTTTTTTAATCTCCTGAGCTAAAGAGGTAATGATAACATAGAAAAAGATGTGTGTAGTTGATGTTAGAGCTCTGGAAAACTGAAAGGCTGAATTTGTACTCATCTTTTCATTATCAGATTTTTTATTTTCTGAGGGACAGAAACTAAATAGCTTGTTGGGGTCATTAAAGCTTTGATTTTTAAAGGGACACAATGGACCAACCTGCCCTTCATATTTTTAAGACCCAGGGCAAGAGCACAGATGGAAGTTGCTGGCCTCCCACCATTACCTTACCACTCTCCAGCTACAACATTGCTTATAGGTCCCAACTCCGTAAGCAGGTTCAGTGCTGCTGTGGCAGGGATATTTGGACTCAAACATCCAGAATATGGATGAAAAAGGATGCAGGAATGACAATTCACTAGATCCAAAGATTTCTTATCTAAAAGATGAGTGTGCAGCTTAGGACAGTAGTCTTCCTAAAATTATTTTCAAAATCAGGGTACTATAAAAGAAGAAAAATATAAATTATATATTATGTATAAATTTTGGCCGGAGTGTTAGAGAAGGGCTCTTTAAGGAAGTAATTATTATTCTAACACCAGATGGATGTATACATTAGGTATAAGGTGGTTTAAAGAGAATTCTAGCAAGAGTGAGTATATGAGCATGACTCTAAGATAGCTCTGAATCTTCCAAGAGCTTCTAATCCTCAGGTAACTCAAAGAGTTGCTTTCAGTAGCTGATAAGAGAAATAGGCAGACACCAGATCAGGCAGGGCCATAAAGACCAAATTAAGACATTTTTATTTTTCTCTAAATTCAAGAAACAACACTTGAAAAGTTTTAAGCAGGGAATTGCAATAATTTTAAAATTACTACTCTGACTGTTCTGTGAAAAACTGACGGGAGGGAGGCAAGTGTGGAATTATGGAGACATTTCAGAAGTCATTGCAACAGTTTGGATGACAGAATGATAGCTCATTTAATTACACTGGAGATGAAAAAACGTGGATTGGTTCCAGATATATATTGCTAGTAGAATCAAGAAAATTTTATGATTGATTGGTGTAAATGATGAGGATAAAGGATTTTTCAAAAATAAATTCCTCCAGCTTTGCTCTTTTTACTTAGGATTGTCTTGGCTATACAGGTTCATTTTTGGTTTCATATGAAATTTAAAGTAGTTTTTTCTAATTCTGTGAAGAAAGTCAATGGTAGCTTGATGGGGATAGCACTGGATCTATAAATTACTTTGGGCAGTTTGCTCATTTTCACAATATTGGTTTTTCCTATCCATGAGCATGGAATGTTTTTCCATTTGTTTGTGTACCCTTTTATTTCCATGAGCAGTGGTTTGTAGTTCTCCTTGAAGAGGTCCTTCACATTCTTTGTAAGTTGTATTCCTAGATATTTTATTCTCTTTGTAGCAATTTTGAATGGGAGTTTACTCATTATTTGTCTCTGTATTATTGGTGTACAGGAATGCTTTTCTTTTTGCACATTGATTTTGTATCCTGAGAGTTTGCTGAAATTGCTTATCAGCTTAAGGAGATTATGGGCTGAGATGATGGGGTTTTCTAAATATACAATTATGTCATCTGCACACAGAGATAATTTGACTTCCTCTCCTCCTATTTGAATATGCTTTATTTATATATACTGCCTGAATACCCTAGTCAGAACTTCCAATACTATGTTGAATAGAAGTGATGAGAGAGGGCATCCTTGTCTTGTGCCAGTTTTCAAAGGGAATGGTTCCAGCTTTTGCCCACTCAGTATGATATTGACTTCAAACTGTACTACAAGGATACAGTAACCAAAACAGTATGGTACTGGTACCAAAACAGATATATAGACCAATGGAACAGAACAGAGGCCTCAGAGATAATTCCACACGTCTACAACCATCTGATCTTTAACAACCTGACAAAAACAAGCAATGGGGAAAGGATTCCTTATTTAATAAATGGTGTTGGAAAAACTGGCCAGCCATATGCAGAAAATGGAAAATGAACCCCTTCCTTACACCTTATGCAAAAATTAACTCAAGATGGATTAAAGACTTAAACGTAAGACCTAAAACCATAAAAACTCTAGAAAAAAACCTAGGCAATACCATTCAGGATGTAGGCATGGACAAAGACTTCACGACTAAAATACCAAAAGCAATGGCAACAAAAACCAAAATTGACGAATAGGATCTAATTAAACTAAAGAGGTTCTGTACAGCAAAGGAAACTATCATCAGACGAACAGGCAAACTAATTTTTGCAATCTGTCTATCTGACAAAGGGCTAATATCCAGAGTCTACAAAGAACTTAAACAAATTGACAAGAAAAGAAAAATCATAAAGTGGGCAAAGTATATGAACAGACGCTTCTCAAAATAAGACATTTATGTGGCCAAAAAACATGAAAAAAAGCTCACCATCACTGGTCATTAGAGAAATGCAAATCAAAACCACAGTGAGATACCATCTCATGCCAGTTAGAATGGCAATCATTAAAGTCAGCAAACCGGCCAGGCGTGGTGGCTCATACCTGTAATCCTAGCATTTTGGGAGACAGAGGCGTGTGGATCACCTGAGGTCGGGAGTTCGAGACCAACCTGACCAACATGGAAAAACCCCGTCTCTGTTCAAAATACAAAATTAGCCAGGTGTGGTGGCACATGCCTGTATTCCCAGCTACTCAGCTGAGAGGCTGAGGCAGAAGAATCACTTGAACATGGGAGGGAGAGGTTGTGGTGAGCCAAGATTGTGACATTGCACTCCAGCCTGGGCAACAAGAGTGAAAATACGTCCCATCCCCCCACCACAAAAAAAAAAAAAAAAAAAAGTCAGGAAACAACAGATGCTGGAGAGGATGTGGAGAAACACAGGAATACTGTAAAAACACTGTTGGTGGGAGTGCAAATTAGTTCAACCATTGTGGAAGACAGTGTGGTGATTCCTCAAGGATCTACAATCAGAAATACCATTTGACCCAGCAATCCCATTACTGGGTATATACTCAAAGGATTATAAATTATTCTACTATAAAGACCCACGCACACGTATGTTTACTGCAGCACTATTCACAATACTAAAGACTTGGAACCAACCCAAATGCCCATCAATGATAGACTGGATAAAGAAAATGTGGCACACATATACCATGGAACACTATTCAGTCATAAAAAAGATGAGTCCATGTCCTTTGCAGGGACATAGATGAAGCTGGAAACCATCATTCTCGGCAAACTAACACAGGAACAGAAAACCAAACACTGCATGTTTTCACTCATAAGTCGGAATTGAACAATGAGAAGACATTGACACAGGGAGGGGACCATCACACACTAGGGCCTATTGCGAAGTGGGGAGCTAGAGGAGGGATAGCATTAGGAGAAATACCTAATACAGATGATAGGTTACTGGGTGCAGCAAACCACCATGGCATGTGTATACCTATGTAACAAACCCGAACATTCTGTAGATGTATCCTAGAACTTAAAATATAATAAAAAATAAAAACAATAATAAATTACTGATCCCTGGGTGGAATAATCTGAAGGGATGTTGGTATCCTCAAATAATATGATGAAATATGAAGAAGCACACCTTGGATGAGGACTCATCATGTGTTCATATTTATGGATATTACATTTCATATACTTGTGATTTTTTCATGTGGATAACACTCAGAGGAGAGGTCAGGTTGAAGATACACACTCAAGAGTGACCAGAATATATATTGAATATGAATCCATGAGCCCAGAGGAGAACAACTAGGGGGACATTAGAAAGTAGTAATAAAGTAACAAATAACAAACTTTAAGACTGAATCCTGAATTATTCTAACATTCAAAAGACAAAAGAGAAGGAGCTAGCAAGGGAGACTGGGGAAAATTGGAGTAAGATAATTAGGAGCAATAACAATAGAGTGTGGAGTTTCAGATATCAAAAGGAAAAAGAGAGGAAGGAGTGGGAAACTTGAATGTTTCCAAGAGAACAAAAATATCAGTACATAAAATTGTCCATTAAATATGCCATCTCTGAGCAAGAACAATCTTAGTATTGAGGTAAGTTAAGAAGGTCCTAAAGTGAAGGTTAGATTAGTGGATGAAGGTAGTACTGTTTGAAGACTTGTTGTTGAATGTTGTGATGATCTCCATTATTGGCTAAATATTCAATTGCTTCCCTACCAGACTCACATTGGCCCGATCTCATAGACATCATGCTTACCCATGCAACTTGCTTTGGCCAATAACCTGTGAGTGGAAATGTGGCAAGCTATCTAAGTAGAACCCTTAAGAGTTATCAGATGTTTCCACCATGCTTCTCTTGCCCTGCCACGAATCCGGTATGCCTTAAACTGGGGCTGCATTGTCAGCCTGGGTACCAACGGGAGAGAAAGCCAACCCAAGACAGATGTATAACATGAGACTTCAGGGTAAACTAGTAAAAAATAATTAAAGAGGGTTACTGTTGCCTTTGCTGTCTTGATTTGGACTTGATGATGTGTAATCATTGTGCAGCAATTTCCTACACGGAAAAAAGTAAATATGTAAGGGGAGATATAAGTACATTCCTTAAAATGTGTAAAGTGATATTTTTAATGTAGAACAAGCTAAAAGAGTTAATATTATGATAAACATTACAATAATAAATCAGGATTATACAAGCTGTATAATCAGGATTATATAAACCACATATAGATATATTTGTGCATATTTATATTTATAAGCTGTATCTATATATTATCTATAAGCTGTACATATACACACACACACAATGACAATTATCCAACATAAATTGTTATTCTTAGCAGAGTCTGTAAAAATCAAGCAATGACTAGATTCACCTACATTTTTCTAACCTACTTTGCTTATGTTCTATTATTCCAGGAACTGACAACGAGGCTTTAAAAGGTTCAGAACATAACATTTTGCTTATTATATAATTTATTATATATATAAATTCAAATATGTGTTACTTAGAAAATCATTTCCTATAAAATTGTTTTGAGATAAACATAGATTTTCTAATTTTTCTATTTCTCCATCTTATGTGGCTCATTACTAAAAAAAAATTATTATGATTGGAGCCTAATTATGTTTTACTGCCATGGAGATTTATACTATTTGGTCACTTGTTACATGGTTGAACATATCAAATACCTTCCACTGGAAGCAATTTTTAGAATACTACATTTTATTTAAAAGTAATAGTACCTTCCTAAAAAATATTATATATAATATCCCTTTAAGAAGTAAGGTACAGTATTTCCCAAGATGTGACTCTATAAAGCTGACACATCTTAGTGTTCCAGTTTTCTTTTCCATCAGTGACTTTGCTATCATGCTCACTCAGTTGTTACTAAGTTTTATTTTTTTTGATAATGCAGGCAGTAGTGCTAGCTTAACCACTTATTTGAAAATCAAGCTATGTGCTTTCCACTTTATACATCATCACCAGCAATAAAAATCCCGAGATCAGATGTTACTGGCAGCATTCTGACACTGCATTAAGTAGCATAAAATCCAACTTGCTTTTTGGAGGTTCACAGCTCAGCATTGATGATAATGGTGCAATTGTTTTTTCTTCTGTGAAATTTCTAAGGCTTACTAGGCTGAATAAATGTGCAGTGAAAGAATGCTATTTCAAGTCCGAAAGGAAACTTTTCTGGTCATAGTTTTACTTTACAACTAATGTACTCCATTCATGGTGATAGAAATTTAAATGTTTTCAGTGATCATGAATATATGGTTATATATAAAAGAGATGAGTCTATGTAGGCTGCATGTGAGAATTCAAATTTTCAGAATTTTTTCATCATATTGGATAAGTAGGACAGAGCTTTCTGTGCCCATCACCTACTGTGTTTTTACTCTTCTCACCTGTGGTTGAAAATCTTTTTCATTGCTGCTGTTGTTTAGAATAATCATATACTAAAATCTGTTCATATTAGCAAGAAAATATTTTGAGAGATTGCTCTCAAAAGATAATCATGGGTTACACTTCCCACATTGCTACCAAGATAGCATCAGGACACAGGATCTGGAATGAAACAGAGGAGGGGGAAAAGATAGAAAACAGTAGGAGAATATGGAGAAAGAAACTAGGCAGAACAAAAGTGGTACTTGGAGCCTGGCTTTGAACCTGTTCAGAACCCAAGAGGAAATAAATGTTTGTCTAAATCCCAGAAACTAATATGAGTTGATGATCAACAAGTAATGAGATGGTTTCCTTGTCCATCAGTATGTTTTTGGAAATAAATATAATTTGTATGTAGACACAATAGAGGAATTGCATAAGCAAGACAGTCAAATGCCTAGGGTGATGAAATACATATATAAAAATGTGTGTGTATGTATGAATGTGTATTTATAATGTGCATATATATAATTTTACATTATATATTAGATATACATTATATATTATATATATTACATATAATATATAATATTATATGTTATATATATAAAATATATATATATATATATATTCTCCAGTTTCAGGCATTCATAGTCTGGGACAGTCTCCTTGACACAGATACACAGCTTTTCAGAAAAATGGTGAAATGTCAGTATACACTAACGCCTCAAATAGCAGTATGGAAATTGGATGAAAATATCAGTCACAATTAGAAATGTGGGTAACTAGAAATTTCTGAATATCTTTTTGAGGAACAACTCTAAATATCTTTTTGAGGAACAACGATGTCCTTGAGGGAGAAAATAATATACAAAATTTCCTTTGGCAAGATATGAAAGTTTACCATCCTCAGAGGATTTTTTGAGAAATAAATTATCTATATAAATGTGTGGCAATATCTATAAAAATAATTTTAAAAATTTAAACATCTGGACTTCCCAAGTTAAGACAAAAATCTCAAATATACTTCTCCTAGCATGAATAACAATCACAATTATATATAATGTATTTATAAAGTTATAATTTATATATATAATGTGTATATGCTTATATGCTATATAATTTAGAATATAGAGTATGTATATAATGTATAGTATATATGCACAAAATGACATATATGTCGTATGTATGTGTTTAGTGCAGCCACAATGCCTGCTACAAAGAAAGTGTTTGAAAAAGCTGTTACTATTTCTTTATAAAACAAGACATCCAGAGTGTTGAGCACAAATGTGCTATCATTGTATGAATGGTACATGATAATCTTTACCTATGTACAAATTAATAGATTGGGATTAAGTTGGGGAAATAATGCTTTCCTTGGAATAGTATATAAGGTACTTAGAGAGCAGCCACTTATGGTTATACAGGTTGTGCACCGTGCAAAAATACCCAACTGAGGAGAGTAAGAAAGGGCAGAATTCCAGCATTTGTGCCATTCAGGAGATGAGATTTCTCAAGAGGAATGATTTTACAAATATTTATCAAGTTACCTTAAAGGCTAATGTGGTAATACCTATAAAATAACTTTTAAATTTTGATCATCTGGACTTCTCAAGCTGAGAAAAAATTCTCAAATACTCTTCTCCTAGCATGAATAACAATCATGAGAATCTTAGATTTATGTGCAGACAAAATTGTTAATTGTAAAAGTTTAGGTGACTGTTTTTTCTTTTTTCCAGAATACTAATACTTATCTTGAAATATATTTTATTATCCATCCATATGAAGTGAGAGAAACAATCAGTAGGCATCTGGTTTTAATTTGTTATGTGAGGACACTTGGTAACATTTTTGGGGTACTGTTTTAATGGGTTAGTCGGCTAATATTTTTCTTACCTCCTTTGTTTCTTTGTTTCTTGATAATTATTATGTTCAGAAAATAATGCCAACATCATTATAAATATAAATTCAATGTGTGATTAATATGCATCTAGTTTAGAAAAGTCCTCTGGATTATGATCATCCAGCACTTCCTATGAAGAATTAATTTCTCACCCTTGCTTCTAACGCCTCCATGAAAAATAGTTCTGGGTCTGTTGTGACTCCTAGTGGCTTAAAGTAGCAGCTTTCCGTGCTTACTTCATACCGATGTGTCATATTTCTCTACACTTTCCCTTCACTGTATTTTATTTTTTGGTTCTAGCAAGTTACACATGTGTGCATCTTTATCTACTTCTTTCCATTGTTACTTCCTCCCTGTACTCAGCTTCTTTATGAGGAAAATGGAAAATCCTTGTCTTCTTTTTTCCACAAAAGTCATTCATATGTCCTTATCTTTCTATATTAAACCAGCTTTTCCCCCCAAAAATCCTTGAAACGTCATTAAAAAATTGTGTTGTTTAGTAGCTTGGCTTAATTCTGAATGTAAAAACATGATTTTGCCTTTTTGATAATAGTCACCCTAACAAGTATGAGGTGATATCCCATTGTGGTTAGGATTTGCATTTTCATAATGAAAACTGATGTTTAGCATTTTTCATATACCTGTTGGTCATGGTATGTCTCCTTTGGAAAATTTTCTACTCAGGTTATTTGCTCATTTTTAACTGGATTATTCATTTTCTTATTATTGGATTGAGTTCCTTATGTATTTTGAATATTACTATTTTACTAGATATATGGTTTGCAAATATTTTATCCCATTCTGTAGGCTGTATCTTCACTCTGCGACCGTTTCATTTGCTGTGCAGAAGCTTTTAGTTTGTTGCAATTCTAGTTGTCAATTTTTGCTTTTGTTGCCTATGCTTTTGACAATCCCTTTTGAACTTTGAATCTTTGAATAATTCCAAGGAACAAGCAAGATTCTGATTCCTGTGCAGAGGTTCTGTGGAGGTGAGAATAAGCAGGCGTGGTTGCAAGTACCCAGTGCTGGTGGTAGCAGTGGCAGAATCATGGGCAGATCCTTACTGTGGAAGGATTTTGGTTGTTCTCATCTTGCTAGGATGAGTCTTCCTAAGCTTCCCAGTATTCTCCTTGAACATCCAAAGCTCCTTAAATTCCTTCCAATAAATAACGTTGTAACAAATTCTTTTATTCCTAAAATTAGTTTTACTGCCATTATTACAATTGAAATCTTTGCTGTACAGTCATTTCTCATAACATTCTAAAGTGGGTGGACCATGCTAAAGGGCTCCATCTTTTTTTTTTTTTTTTTTTTTTTTTTGAGACAGAGTCTCGCTGTCTCCCAGGCTGGAGTGGAGTGGCGCGATCTCTGCTCACTGCAAGCTTCGCCTCCCAGGGACACGAAGGGCTCCATCTTAATGACCGCAACTGAAGTTCCAGATTTGTCATTGAAATTGTGAGACTTGGTCTCAGAATCTAATAATAACATTTATTCCCCCAATCCAGGAAGCGGAAGTGTTATTTTAAAATAATACCAGTGCCTATAGTATAATATAATTTTGATAAGACCATAAAGAAATAGATGGCAATGGGTAATATTCAATTCAGCCTGCTTCAAACCACTTTTCATGAACACCTATTCGTGTTTGGCATTGGGCTTAAAATGATTAATCAAGTGTTATACTATTCCTCACAAAGTTTAGAGTCCAGAATAGAGACATACATCATAATACTCATAATACAATGTAAAAAGAGAGAGACTGCATAGGTATTGCTGAGGATGCAAAGTTCAGGGATAAAATGAAAAAAACAAACAGCAATATTTTCTCCTGTCCTAATTAGAGACAGTGAAGGATGCTGAAACAGGTGATAATAGACTTAACACAGAGAGGAGCTCCTGAAGCAGAAGTAGTAAATTGTGGAGCAAGAAAAAAAAAAAAAAAAAAAAAAGAATGAACGATAAGGGAATGTGAATCTGCATTTTTATAGCTTTTGTTTGTTATGATAAAACCAGTATGTTCTGTGTCTATCAGATGCTACATAAAGCTGACCAAGATGCTTGCAGTCACCGACGAGGATTGTGTATGCAGGATGCAGGTATAAAGGAGGCACTAAAAAAGTCCACAGCACCACACTGAATAGTTTCTCAAGTGTCTCAGCTTTTTTCCTACTTGCTATGAGCATAATTTCACAGTGCTATACTCTTCATTATGCAGGCACTGCAATCAGCTATTAGCTATCACACAGAGAAGCAGAGGAGCCCAGCTCAGGTGTAACAGCCAGGCTTCCTTTCCCCAAGGCTGGAGGGAGCCTCCTATATCGATTTGTTTGTTTGTTTACAGGAGACAGTGCTGACTGCCAAATACATTTTCAGGATAAAAGTTGAAGCAGAAGGAAGGCACACGTTAAATCTACAGAAGTGATTATCAGATTTCTTAAATCTGATTATCAGATTTCTTAACACTCATAATCTCTATTGAGATTTTACTTTCCCCTTTTCTCATGTTCAAAAATATTTGCTTTTCAAATAGTTTCTTCATATTTAAAAACTCTAGGCAACATTTGTGAAGTCCTTTTGAAGCCACAGGAAAACATGTATACATATACGTGCTTATGTGCATATACATGCATATATATATCACATATGTATATGTGTATATATGTTTCCTGTGGCTTTAAAATGTTGCCTAGAATTTAAATTATGTGCGTGTGTATATATATGTGTGCGTGTGTGTATGTATAAACACATTATACATATATATATGGTAATGGTGGATGTGTAAACTATATATGTATGTGTATATATAATACATACATACATAATTTACACATCCACCATTACTATACACAGTAATGGGCATACATATATACATAATGTATATATAGTTTACATATACTGTGTATGTCTAATACTATATATACACACATACATTTATATGTAACTTATATGTACATACATTTACATACATTTATATGTAAATTTTCAGTGGGATGGTTTAAAGTTTCCTTGGGGTGAATTGACGTCATTTTAGTAGGCAGCACAACTTAACGCCTAAGAATAGAGACAATTTTTAAAGGTTATTATAAAAGAACTATTTGAAATTCTCTAGAAACATCTAATTACATAAAAGTAATAGTAATAAACTTACTAAAGCCATTATATGATATTATCCAACATATACACATATTAAATTACATGACTAAAGATTCCTGAAGTAATACTTTGTTAGTTTGGTTTGAATTATGGCATATGCTGTAGATGAGCAAATTGGTATTTATTTTAAATTAGTATAGATTTTACTTTTTCCTAACAATCGTTGATAACCTCACAGACAGCATGAATTAATAATATTTTATTGTAACTACTAAGCTTACTTATTTTATTACCTATTCCTAAACATTTCCTAGAATATATTCTAGCTATTTATAAGCCTTGAACTATCTGATTGTTATTGTTGTCACAGTGAAATTAGACTATCTGTGGAAGAGACAAGCAACATATTTTTTAGTTGCACCTATCAACTAAATTAGCAGGGCACATCTGATATCTAATATAATATTTCAATAATTATTATCAGTTATACTAGATGTGAAGCAGAAAGAACCATTTACTTTTTTTTTTTTTTTTTTTTGCAGAAAGATTCATACTTATTGGTTCAAATACAGTGCCTAACACTTGCTAAACATGCATTTCACACTAATTGGTCACATTTCCACAGGTAGTCAATTCACAGAACAGGGCCCATCCCTTGCCAGCTGGCAGGGTGGGAGGTAGCAGAGGGCCTGGGTAGCCTGCAGAGCCTGCCAGCTATCATTTGATCATGCAGGGTTGATGGAGTCAGGCTGGCGGGCAGCCCTTGGCCGGCCCTTTGGGGACAAGGGCTCAGGGACATCCCGTTTCCTCGATTCCTACACACAGGACTGTGGGTGAGGTGGACCTAGGGCAGGTAACCTGGGGGTAGGCTCGTGGATGTGTGTGCCACCACAGCCCCTAAAGGTAGTGTCTGTGGGAGTGGTGCTCCCTATGCCCTGGAGCACAGGAAGGAAATGGAGGCCTCTTCACGGGGGAGACCAGTCCCTGGCTGAGCAGGAGGGAAGGAATCCCCAGACACAGTTCAGATGTTACAATGCAGCCACCAGCCCCTATGGCAGACCTGGTATGGCAACACAGACAAAAAAACACCAACAACCCAGGACAGGCGGGGCTTCTTTCCCGACAGAAACATGTAAACAGAGCAGGAGCTACAGTATTCTTTTCCCACAGGATTCCTCAGAGAGGAATGTCGCTTAAGAGGTAGTTTTTTTTTTGTTTTTTGTTTTCTTTTTCTTTTTCATGGAAATTTGAGTCAACAACATTATCATCTATTACAAGACATTTTAGAGAAAGAAAACAATGGTCATCAAAGGGTAAAGATGGCAGGGCTAGATCTGGGGGACTAGCCTCCACCAGTAACACAACTTTTGTTCTTGGGCTTGGAGCAGGCTTTGACCTTACTCACCGCCTCCCTTTGAGCCTACAGTTGATTCCTGTGCAGGCTATGGCCCATTTAGGGCTTCAGGCCCAGAAGACGGATGCTAGATGGGGACTGGGCTAGACAGAGGGACTAGGGTTCTGTGAAAAGGAAGAGGCAGGGCCACCGTGGCTCATGTTGTAGGACAGCTAGAAGCCTTCAAGTCTCATGGTGGCCCAGGTCTGGCCAAAGCGGAAGCCCCAGCTTGCTCAGACTTGGCAGGCTCTCTGGAGCTCCCGCCTTGGAGGAAACAGTTCAGGTATGGCTCCCAAGCCCAGAAAATATATTGCTGTGGCAACCTAGAGAAGAGTTTTCGGGGATCCTGTAATTAAATACACATCCCTGAGCTCTGGCCCCAGAAACCCTTGTCTCCAGGCTAACCAGTTTCCAACACTGGTGGAATGACTGCCGTTTCTCATCCTGACACACAGATAAAACATCATTTCACAGACACTGGACATAGATGCTTCAAGCCAAGGAGAAAGGGACGATGATCAACTGCAAAGGCAGAAGGGAGTGCAAGGGAACTCTCATGGGCTGGGGTAGGGGGAGGCAGGGGAGTAAGAGTAGCTTTTTGTTGTTGTTAAATTTTGTTTGTTTTGAGTTTTGTTTGTTTGTTTTTTACTTTAAAAAAATCAATTAAAAAATTCAAAGTTTAATAAAAGGGCTAGTCTGAAACACTGGATTCTTAAAACAATTGCAAAAATTTCAAAAGCAGCAAGGAAAAAAGATATACAACAAGGGCCTGGAGAGGAGGGCCTGGAACCACAGCTCAGCTTTCTGTCCTGCTGAGAGGCCAGGGTTCCCTTAATTCGACCAACCTTGGACATGGCTTAGATGCTGCCCACAGTGGGTTTGTCTGTCTCCATCAGTCCCAGTCCCCCAGGAAATCAAGAACAAACAAACAAATGTAGGAAATGGTTAATAGAGCAACACAGCTAGCTCAGAGCTCAGGATTTTAAAGATCTGGTGACAGTTGACCATGGCAGGTACTCACCTCCCTGAAAAAGGGTGGCAGGTGAGAGGCAGGTTGATATGGAGTGGGTGACATTCAGTGATGCCACAGAAACCCTTAGGATTCCTCATTCCTTGTTCTGGTTCTGGGGAACAGGACAGGGAGGATCCTGCCTACTTCCTCCTATCCCTGAAGGCTTGCCCACCTCTCTTGTGAGTGGGGCATAGGGGCTGGGTGTCCTCTGAGCCAGGCTGAACGCTTTGAGACAGATTCTGGGGAATTTCTCCAGATTAAGGGCAAGACCATCAAACCTTGCAAAGGACTCCAAAAGTCTACAAAGGCAGCTAGAGAGCATGAATAAGTTCCAAGATGCCAAACTTTTGTCTTGGGACAAGAAGACATCAAAAAGGAGAGGGAGGGAAAGGCTTGCATGTTTCAACGTAGTGCAAGGAGGTGGGATTCTCCTTTTCCATGTAGCTTTCAGAGTCATGCTTTTATGGCATAAAAATTCTCACTCAGCCAAGCACAGTGGCTCACGCCTGTAGTCCTAGGACTTTGAGAGGCCAAGGCAGGCAGATCACGAGGTCAGGAGATCGAGACCATCCTGGTTAACACGGTGAAACCCTGTCTCTACTAAAAATACAAAAAAAATTTAGCCAGGCTTGGTGGTGGGTGCCGGTAGTCCCAGCTACTCAGGAGGCTGAGGCAGGAGAATGGTGTGAAGATTGAGCTTCAACACTGTCAGAAAAAAATCTTGTTTTGACTTGTAGAGTGGTCATATTTGCTGTCTAAGACAGAGATGGAGAGAAAATAAGAAATGGCAGAATGACATCTTGAGAAGTCCTTTTTTGACCAAGACCGCAGGGCAAATTCATTTAGAGTATAAGTGTAAAATTGTTTTAGCATTGATTTTTAGTAGGAAAAAAATTTAAAATGTAATTACCCTCACATGTTTTCTTTCTTTGTGTTGAATTTATTTTGTTCTTATGAAGATGAGCCTGATTCAAGAGAAGCCTGCAGCTGAAATTCCTACCTGGGGACTCTTAATCACACTGATGAGCGCAGGTTGTAGCTCCAGCCTCCAAATAAATCAGGTAAAAGCAAATCACTCCACTACTGTCAATGCTCTGGATATTTCCTTATTTGCTGTACTCACAGAGTACTAGAAATCATCCCTTAACTTTAGTCTCAAAAGTCTGAAATATAAAGATGTCTGTATTAGATTCCAATTGCTGCCTTAACAACCTGCTACAAACTCAGTGACATAAACCTATACAAACTTATAATCTTGCAATTCTGAAGGTCAAAAGTTAAAAATGAATTCTACCGGAATAAAATCAAGGTGTTAGCAGGGCTTCATTTCTTCTAGAGACTCAAACAGAGAATCCTTGCCTTTCTAAAGGCTGCCGCATTTTTTGGCTGATGGCCTTTTTCTCCATCTTCAGAGTCAGCAGCATAGTATATCTAAATCTCTCTCCCTTGCTTTTTCTCTCTCTCACACACACAAAATATTGTGTCTACAAACCTCCTATAACTCTGCCTCTCCAGCCTTTGTGATTACATTGGCCCTATAGAGTTAATCTAGGAGGGATAATAGATAGTAATCAATAGCAACTAATGAAGAGTAAGAAGTTATTTAAATTTCCCTTTGGTGATATCAAATCTATTCCATTATGTTTATTGATAATATGTATTTTCTCTTCTATGAATTTCCTTTTTACATTATTTGCTCATTTTCCTAAAAATGTCTATTTGTATGTTTTCCATTTGTATGATCATTTTGAATACTAAGGAAAGTAATCCTTGCAGTGTCTCATGCATTGCAATATTTTTCCAGTCTAGAAGTTGTCTTTTGATATTATCTCTGAAAGTTTTCCTGCTAAATGTTTTATAGCTCATTCATTCATTCATTCATTCAGAATTTGCTCACTCAATGAAGGAGAAGAAAGGAAAGAATGGTCTAAAGAGCACATGCGGAAAGAAGGTGAGGGTAAGTAAAAGTTAGTTAAATATAAAACCATGTAAAATCTCACTTCATTCTGCAATTACCTAGAAGTGTAGACAAAAGCTTTTCAATTTTGCAGCTTAATAAATGGAGGCTCAGAGTTTAAGTAATGTCAATGGGATTTGAAACAATATCTGAATGGCTTAAAAAGCTCTTTTATTAAACTATGGTACCAAATGTGGTGATATTACTGCAAATCTGTTCAATGTTATGTAGTGACCCTTTTATCCTACATAATCCAATTGAGTTGACCTGTCATGTTTCATGAATAGTAAAAGAATTAACCTTAAAGTATATATATTATGAAGTAAGCAACTTCATATTTCAAATAAAATGCGCCCACACAAAGGTTTTCTGACCTTTGTTTTAACATGGATATTCAATGACTAAAAACACAAATGTTTGAGTTTGTAAACATAAGGCATTTGAAAATGACTAAAAAATCGATGATTAAATTAAATTTACATAATATTGCAGGGTTATTGATTACATGTTCTTTTGTCATTGCAGGATAAAATACTCTGAATATAATTTTTGCAAGAATTGTGTCATAAACAAATCCATCTAAGGGAAGTCATTTTGCATTATGCATCTATTTAGAAATATGTATAAACAAATATGCTTCCTAATATGATAAAGAAATTGCAATGTGATACCACTTTTCTTTTTAGACAAAAAACAAATAAAAATAGGTAAATATACTAATTCATATTTTAACATAGGTCTTGTCTTACATCCAGATTATATCTTAATCCAACTGGGAAATTGATAAGTCAACCAGAATTCTATTTATAGGAGGGCCTGGAAGTCACTCATCTTGTTTGTTCTGTCTCACAATTTCCCTATGGTGTTATGCTCAAGTAGCTTCATCTTGAAATGCATCTTAACTGCTTCTCATTATTTGAATCACCTTCTTAACTCCTACCAATGGTTTCTGAGCTTCCCAAATAAACTATTACATTCAAACCCCTGTCTTAGAATCAACTTCTGGGGAAACCCAATCTAAGATACTTGGTACAAGAAATTCCCTAAAATTCTGATCCTTAGGATAGAATTAGAAAATAGAAGCGAAAATTGGTAAGATGGCAACAAGAATCCCACAGTTGCTTGTAAGTTGGTTGAGGAAGGATATCACTGGCATGATATAGTATCATTATTGCTGAGGTGAATTGAGATGTGATAGAGTTAAAAGGGGAAACACTGGTTTATGTAATAGCTCCAGTATTCAGGCAAAATGAAGATAAGAGTACCTCAATGACTGCTGAACTGAATGGGTATTAATTCATTACAGTGGCAATTCAACCTAGCCAATAGTCAAAAAAGGGCATGGTGTGAAAACCAGAAGGCCTATAAAGAAATTCATTATCTACGTGGGAAGGTAGATCAGGCAGAAAATCAAGCCCAAATTATTACAGTAATAGAATTACAAAGGAGTCTTAATCCAAGACTCAGCAAGCCTCCTAGACTAAATTGAGTGTCCTAGCATGGGATTAGTGAGACATTGAGACTTGGGAAGGATATCTTGTGTTCTATTCAACCCTCCAATCATGCAGAGCTGTCTCACACCCTTTATAGAAGATTGTAGCGTCTCTTTACATAGATACCATGAAGAAAAAAACTCTGCAACCTCATGACAAATGTGTTTTGTAATGATTTCCTCAAGACATCCCTAAAGTGAACTAAGTTAATGTACATAAGTAACAGTACCCAAGCACTAGTACACTGAGGCAACAGGAATACAAAGTGTTTTTGATGACAACTAAATTCAGGATCTGAGCTGAAACTAATGTTGGAGTCTCAATGATTGCAGAACAATGGAGTATCAATGATTGGAGTTTCAATAATTGCAGAGCATTGGGTTCTAAATAAACATGATAGATCTCCTATCCACATGACGGCAGACAGAGACTAAATAGTAAGTGGAAAAATGGCACGAGTGCAACTCATTGCAGATTCAATCTCCATGAATGCACCCTGTGGTCATTTTGTCAGATTCTGAGCACATAATTCAGGTATGTACACTTAGCAGCTGCTGAACCCTTATTTTGTTTCCTGACTGTTGGGTAAGGGCTGTAATTATAAGAAATGCCAAGAGGAAGACTATGAAGCCACCCTTTCACCTACTGAGATATTCTGACTTTTAGGTCTTGTGTCATTTTACTGGATTCCATAGATTTCTTGGATTGGGTTTTGCCCTTCTCCTGAATCTCAATGAGTTTTGCCCTTCTCCTGAATCTCAATGATCTTTGTTCCTATCCGGATTCTGAATTTTATCTCTGTCATTCCAGCCATGTCACCCTGGTTAAGAATCATTCCTGGGGTACTAGCCTGGTTATTTGGTGGTAGAAAGACTATAGTTTTTGAATCGCAGAGTTTTTGCACTGGTTCTTTTTCATCTTCGTGAGCTGATGTTCCTTTAATCTTAGAAACTGCTGTCGTTTGAATGAATTTTTTGCTTTTATTTTCTTTGGTGCCCTTGTGGATTTGACTGTAGTATAATGTGGGTTCCATCAACTGGCTTCATGTCTAGAAGATTTCAGGAGACCAAGGGGCAGTTCAGCACACTTGGGTTGCATGCTCTAATCCTGGGGGGCTTGTACAGGTCCAGTTGCCTTGTTCTCTGACCCCCTTGAGGTTAAGCACCTACTGCACTGGAGGGGCCAAGGTATTTTCAGTTCACTGGCCACAGCACTCCTGAAAAGTATCCTTAATGCCTTAAAAAGACATGTATGTTCAAAATGTGAGAGATAAAAATCTAAAAATTCAGAAACCTACTATTGATGAAGATTTTAGCTATCCAGTTGTTTAAGGAATGTCAGGACATCACTTCTGAAGTGTAAAGCATGTTATTGCACTATGTACCTCCCATCACTAAGAAAGAACTTATCAGTTGACTCAAGAGATCCCAACTAACCATGTTGCTTTCACTTTAAGCTGGCAGATGTCATTAAAATCTCCAATGGCTGGGCGCTGTGGCTCACGCCTGTAATCCCAGCACTTTGGGAGGCCAAGGCGGGTGGATCACGAGGTCAGGAGATCGAGACCATCCTAGCTAACATGGTCAAACCCCATCTCTACTAAAAATACAAAAACTTAGCCGGGCGTGGCGGCGGGTGCCTGCAGTCCCAGCTACTGGGAGGCTGAGGCAGGAGAATGGCGTGAACTCGGGAGGCAGAGCTTGCAGTGAGCCGAGATCGCGCCACCGCACTCCAGCCTGGGCAACAGAGCGAGACTCCGTCTCAAAAAAAAAAAAAAAAAAAAAAAAACTCCAAACATTCAGAAAAGAGAAAATAATTTTAAATTCTCAAATTAAAAATTTAAATATTAAAATTTAATTTTAATTTTAATCTGTCAAAAGAGAATCTAGAAGGAAATTCTCAAAGATTCTTCAATCTTGCCGAATTTGTTTATTTTCATAAATAATACAACCAGAGATCCTTCAATTCACAAGACAATTAAAAAGCTCCTTTATTCAGGAAAATAAATATGGAGAAATCATAAATTCATGGCACTGACATAAGAGAGCAAATGTCCACAGAGTTTATTTAGCTGTAAAAGTCACAATGGTGGTCTTTAAATAATTTATGTGGCTGGGTGGTCACTTAGGGAGCTGCAAATACGCCATTTTACTATCCTTACTAAGGAAATGCATAGTTTCTCCATGAGAATTATTTGATTTCCTGTGATACTTGTCTCTTTTTTTAATAACTTTGTGCTTTCTGCTTATGATAGTCTGATAACATTCCTGTTTCTATAAGTTCTTATAAAACCAAATGCACACATTTACATGTGTAAATTCATGACATCTCATTATTCAAAAGTTATTACTATCCTTCTCCATGTATTTACGGAGTTCGATTAGCAAAAGCAAAAGAGATGACAGAAACAGTTTCTTTGTTATAGTTATCTGCCAAAGGAAAGCAAGTACTTGGCAATTCTAAATATATGTGGCAAAGGGAACAGGAGATAGGGATAATTCAAAGCATTTCCCTCAGGAATTTAGATATGTTGCTGCCTGTAATAACATTTCAATTCTAAAGGTATGTGGAAAGACTTCACTGGCAGAAAAATAATCCAAACCTGTGAGTCTATGACATGCTTCAGAATGCAAAAGAATGACCTTTAAGTGTGTGGGTGGGTGTGTGTTTGCATGTGTGTTTGTGGGTGTGTGCAGGCATACTTATGTATTGTGTGAAGAATTCCTCTAGCAATCTCTCTGGAACTGTTGTTTCTCCTGTGTAGATAATAAGAAATATTTTGACCAATGTTTTAAAATGTCTGAACTCAATGGGTATAAGCAGACAGAAGAAAAGATACACAAATAACCAGAAAAGTCCACTTCTAAAAATATAAAAGTTTTATTTTTTTCAGAAAATTGAAGAGAATTGTTAAGCAACGTGCTAAATATTTAATGCCCAATAATAGAAATTAATGTGCTTAGCTGGTGGAATGTCTTTTGGTACACAAGCAAGTTTTCAGTTCAGTGTTTCTCATTCTTGGGAAATTTATTCATTTATTTCTTCATTTTATATTGATGCAATTCTGTGCCAGACACTACACTAGAAATCGAGGACAGATAATGAAGGATGCAAAAAGCTCACCTACATGAAGTACACATTTCTGTTCTGGTGGTGAGAGAGGAGACATACAATTAAATTAAGTAAGTAAACACATAGACTAATTTTAAACTGGAATTACGTACAGCGAATGAAATAAATAAGAGTGGTAATAGGGAATAACTTGGCTGGGTGATTGTTAAAAATGCACAGGGGAGACCTCTTTGGAGAGGGGACATTTGAGTTGACCCTAAAAGATAACCGGATCTGACTAGCTATGTGAAGAACCAGTGAGGAGTTCCTTTAGACTAAGTAATTTGCCCATGGCCAACTACTTCATTAGAATAAAGCCTAAACTCAAACTCAGGTTTTCTCACTGCCAGATTACTGTGCTTGGCACAAAATGTTTTTATACATCTAATCACATCCTGTTCGAAAGATTCCAATTTCTTTTCTTCCCCTTGTATCCATCACCTTTCAGTGTTGGAATGTTCCAGGACTTGATCTTTAACACTTCCCTTCTCCCCACCTATGCTACACATTATGACCTTTGCAATCATGCTTAAGGTCATGCTTTAAATAGTCACCTATAAACTGATGACTAAAGATATCCTAAATGTATCTCTCCAGTTTGAGTCTCTCTCAGATCTTCGTATTTATATTCCTAATTGTTTACTTGATAATAGCAGTGTCTAACACATATACCAAAATTAACATGTCTTGAAGTGAAATACTGGTAGTCCTCCTCGAAACCGACTCCGTTTTAAATGCAATTCTATCCTGCCATTTGCTAAATCAAAACAATTTGGAATTATTCTGGACTCCTCTCTTTCTTTTATAAACTGTCTCTAATTCATGAGCAAATCTTGTTAGCTATACTTCCCAAATATGTCCAAAATATGTTACTTCATAACAAGGTAATTTTTTCAGATGTATTTTCCAGTTTCCACTATATGTATTCTGTGATTTTAGTATATTGTTGATTTTCTAGTTCTAATGTTGTGTTCTTTTAATTTCTATCAGTTACATTTTTCATTCAAATTTGCTTATACATTTCTAGTAATTATTTCTTTCTCATCTTTATAATTGTGCATTTCTTCTTTTTAATCATTTTGAAGGATTGCCTAATTCCTTATTATTATTTCATTTAATAATATTTTATGCAAAGCCTCGTAGATCCTCTAAACCAGTGATTCCCAACCTTTTGGCACCCTGGACTGGTACAGTGAAATACATTTTTCCTCTAAGGGGAGGGGCCAGTATGGGGTGGTTTTGAGATAATTCAAGCACATTACATTTATTGTGCACTGTATTTCTATTATTATTATTATTAAATACATTGTAAATACAACTCACCATAATGTAGAATCAGTGAGAGCCCTGAGCTTTTCTTGCAACTAGACTGTCCCATCTGGGATGATGGGAGACAATGACAGCTCATTAGGCATTAGATTCTCATAATGAGCATGCAACCTAGATCCTTCACATACACAGTTCACAATGGGGCTCATGCTCCTATGAGACTTTAATGCCTCTGCTGATATGATAGGAGATGGAGCGCAGGCAGTAATGTAAGCGATGGGGAGCTGCTGCAAATACAGATGATGAAGCTTCACTTCCTGCCTGCCACTCATTTGCTGTGCAGCCCAACCTGGTTCCTAATGTCATGGACCAGTACTGATCTGTGCCCTGGGGGTTGGGGACCCCTGATGTAAACTACTCTTTGTTCAACTCTTAGTAGTACAAATATGATACTTTATCTTTCCTGTTACTCATGTTGCCTTGAAAACTCCTGTGTTTTGTTATCTTTGAGTGTGAGCTAGTTACTTTATTTTAATTTATTGAAGTCCTGTGGGTGTAAATTGGGAAAACTTTCCTGCAGAAAGCCACCAGCTGCTTGTGGTAACTGGTAAGTATCAGTTACATGGAGAGTCTCTTTGGTCTTTTGCTTGTTTGTTTGTTTTACCAAGTGAACATTCTCACTAAGAAGTCCCAGCTATAGTTCCTTCATCTTGATTTTGGCCCAATGTTCAATATTCAGACAGTTTTTATAGTACTAATATTGATTTTGTCTTTACTGCCACCTGCATCTCTAGCATCAGTTCATGTTTTGTTGTTTGCTTACCTGTTTGAGGAGGAGTTATCCTTGGAGACCACTGCTACTTCATATGATATCTGCATTGCCTCAAAAAGTGTGTCATGCCTATGATCTAATTGTTTTAAAGTTATAAGGTCTTTTATACCATCAAGCTAGTGTAATACTAGACAAGGGGGAAAATGGTGTTTCTTATATTTTAGTTTTATTTTCCAAAATGGTTATTAAAAGTATGCCATAATTATTAATTTATTTTTCCCTTAAGTAATTATGTCAGGTTTTGCCTTATTTTCTCTAGGCTATGCTTTCAGGTACATACAAGTGTATGATTGATATTATATAATTAAGTAAACTCCTTATATTCTTTTTAATTATTTTGCCTTAAATTATATTTTTTAGATAATGCTACTTTACTTTTGAGTCTTTGTCTAATGAATCTTTTTTCATTCTTTTATTTTCAGCAACTTTGTATTTTTTTACAATGGGTGTACTTTTAATAGAGTTATATTTTCATAATTTCAATTTCAGAATTTCTTATAAAAGCCAAGTTTATCTTCCTTATTGTGAATTTAATATTAATATTAACGTGTATTTCATCCTTTTGGAGTTTTGTTTGTGTTCCACGCTGCCTTTGGTACATTGTTTTCTTTTTACCTTTTGTTAAATTCATAAGCTCCTCCTTTCCCTCATTACTCATAATTAAGTTATGCATTCTATTTTTAACCTTATTGATTAGCCTTAAATATAAAACAGACTTATTTACTTTCAATGTTTTCTGACAAATTTCAAAGCCAGTACAGAAATATATTTAGCCTTCTCTCCCAACTGTTTATTCTTCCTTCTTCTTCTCTTTCTAAACTTATTTGTATTAAACAACATGGTTTATCATTAATTTTTAATCATTTCTTCCTGCTTTCCACTGTGTTCTTCTGGATTCATTTTATTTCTTGTTGAAATGTATCCTTCAATAATTTTTCTCTTAAACTACTCACATCTATGAAACTCTTTATTATGTTTTGTCTATACATGTATTTATTTTATTTCTACTTTTGAATAAAAGATGAACTTAATAGAAAATTCTAAGTTGCACAATTAGAAACAGCAAAGGGGATGACATCACTAACACCAGAGAAACATTTCTCTGCACACAAATTAGAAAATCTAGAAGAAATTGATAAATTCTTGGACATCTTCTCTAGACTTAAGCATGGAAAAATTGAATTTCTGAACAAACCAATAACAAACTCCGAAATTGAATCAGTAATAAATAGCCTACCAACCAAAAAAGCTCAGGACCAGATGGATTCACACCCAAATGCTATAAAATTTGCAAAGAAAAGCTGGTAGCATTTCCACTAACACTATTTCAAAAATTTGAGGAGGAGGGACTCTTCTCCAACTCATTCTATGAGGCCGGCATCATCCTAATACCAAAACCTGACAAACACACACACACACACACACACACACACACACTAAAACTTTAGGTCTACATTTTTGATGAACATAGGTGCAGAAATCCTCAACAAAAATATTAGCAAACAGAATTGACCAGCACATCAAAAAGCTAATCCAGCAGAATCAGTAGGCTTTATCCCTAGAAGTTAGTTCAACACACAAAAATCAATAAATGTGATTCATCACATAAGCAGAACTAAAAACAAAAACTACATGATTATTTTGATACATGCAAGAAAGACTTTCAATAAAATTCAACATACTTTTATGTTTAAAACATTTCAATAAACTAGGTATTGAAGGAGCATACCTGGATATAATAAGAGTCATCTATGAAAAACCCACAACAAACATCATAGTTAATGTTCAAAACCTATAAGCATTCCCTTTGAAAACCAGTCCAAGACAAGGATGTGATCTCTCACTATTCCTATTCAACATAGTATTGCAATTCCTGGCCAGATGAATCAGGCAAGAGAAAGAAAAAAAAATCATTCTAAATAGGAAGAGAAGAAGCCAAAGTAAGCCTGTTTGCAGATGACATGATCCTGTACCTAGAAAACCATAAAGTATCAGCTCCAAAGCTCTTAGAGCTGATAAACAACATCAGCAAAGTTCCAGGATACAAAATCAATGTACAAACATCACTAGCATTCCTATATACCAATTACAGCCAAACCTACAATCAAGTCAGGTACACAATCTCATTTATAATTACCACAAAAAGAATAAAATACCTAAGAATACAGCTAACCAGGGAGGTGAAAATCTCTACGATGAGAATTACAAAACAGTGCTCAAAAAATCAGAGAGGACACAAACAAATGGAAAAACATTCCATGCTCATGAATAGGAAGAATTAATACTGTTAAATTGCCTTGCTGCCCAAATTTACAGATTCAATGCTATTCCTATTCAACTACCAATGACATTCTTCACAGAACTAGAAAAAACTATTTAAAATTATATGAAACCAAAAAATAACCTGAATAACCAAGGCAATCCTAAACAAAAAGAACGAAGCTGGAAGCATCACATTACCAGATCTCAAACTATACTAAAGAGCTACAGTATTAAAACAATAACAACAACAACAACAAAAAAAAGCATGGTACTGGTACAAAAAACATGTACAATGGAACAGAATAGAGAGTCTAAAAATAAGACTCTACACCTATGACCCTCTCGTCTTCAGCAAACCTGAAAAACAAGCAATGGGGAAAAAACATCTTATTCAATAGATGTCCTGGGATAGCTACCTAGCCGTATGCAGAAGATTGAAACTAGACCTCTTTCTTACACCATATACAAAAACCAACTCAACATTAATGCAAGACTTAAATGTTAAACCCAAAACTATGAAAACTCTGGAAGACGAACTAGGAAATTTTATTCTTGACATAGGATCTGACAAAGATTTCATGATAAAGATATCAAAAGCACTTGTAGCACAAGCAGAAATTGACAAATGGAACCTATTTAAACTTCAGAGCTTCTGCACAGGAAAAGAAACTAACAACGGAGTGGGCAACCTACAGAGTGGGAAAAAATATTTACGAACTCTGCATCTGACAGAGTCTTAATAACCAGAATCTGTAAGGCGCTTAAACAAGTTAACAAGCAAAAACAAACAAGGCCGTTAAAAAGTGGACAAAGTATGTGAACAGACACCTTTGAAAGAAGACATACATCCAGCCAACAAGCATATGAAAAGAAGATCAACATCACTAGTCATTAGAAAACTGCGAAGAGAAACCACAATGAGATATCATCGACACCAGTCAGAATGGCTATTATGAAAAAGTCAAAAAATAACAGATACTGGTTGTCGATAAAAAGAAATGCTTATACATTATTTTTGTGACTGTAAATTAGTTCAACCGTTATGTAAAGCAGTGTGGCAATTCCTTAAAGAGCTAAAAACAGGACTACAATTTGACACAGCAAACCCAGTAATGAATGGGTATAAATCCAAAGGAATGTAAATTGTTCTGCCATAAAGACACATGCACGAGTATGTTCATTGCAGCAGTATTCACAATAGCAGAGACATGGAATCAACCTAAATGCCCATCAACAGTAGGATAAAGAAAATGTGGTACATATACCCCATGGAATACTATGTAGCCATGAAAGAATGAGATTATGTTATTGGTAGGAACATTGATGGAGCTGAAGGTCACTATCCTTAGCAAACTAACATAAGAACAGAAAACCAAATACTCCATCTTCTCACTTATAAGCAGGAACTAAATGATGAGAACACATGGGCATAAAAATGAGAACAACAGACACTGGGGCCTATTTGAGGGTGAGTGTGGGAGGAGGAAGAGGGTCAGAAAAAGAAAATTATTGAGTACTAATTTCAATACTTGGGTGATGAAATAACTTTTAGACTACACTACTGTGATGTGAGCTTATCTATGTACAAAACCTGCACATATAGCACTGAACCTAAAATCAAGGTTAAAAAGAAAAAATAAGTCTAAGTTGCAATCAATTCCTTCTTTTTTGTTTTGTTTTGTTTTGTTTTGTTTTTCTGAAATATGGTCTAACTCTGTTGCCCAGGCTGAAGTGCAATGATGTGATCTCTGCTCACTGCAACCTCTGACTCCTGGGTTCAAGCAATTCTTGTGCCTCAGTCACATGAATAGCTGGAAATACAGGCACGTGCCACCACACCAGGCTAATTTTTGTATTTTTTAGTAGAGATGGAGTTTCACCATGTTGGTTAGGCTGGTCTTGAACTCCTGACCTCAAGTGATTTGCCGCCTCTGCCTCCCAAAGTGCTGGGATTATAGGTGTGAGCCACTACATCCAGCCAATTCCATCTTAAAAGTTGAAAAACAGAATGCTATTGTCTTCTGACATTTTTTTATTATTGATGAGATCTGCTATAATTAGGTATTCTTTTGTCACTAACCACTATTTCTTATTTGATAGTTTGGAATGTATTTGTCCTTGATATTAAGTAGGTTTATTAGAATGTATTAAAAGTGAAATTTTTAAAATTCAGTTTGATTTGATTTATTATTAATTTAAAACCTTTTCCTCTCTTTCTCAAAAATTTAACCATTATAACTTCGAATTGAATCCCTCCCCAATTTTTGTGCTGACTCTAGAAATGCAGTTACACATTCGAGTTTTCTACTATCTCTCTGTTATAAAATTGTGAGTAATTTTTTTTTCAGATTTACATTTCAGTAGACTAATTATTCCTGTTTGTGCCCAGTTTACTATAGGGCTTTCCTATTAAAATTTACTATATCAGCTATAAATATACTTCAAAAATTTCATAGAAAAAAATGGAATGAAAGATAAAAATAAAAAATATAGACTTTATCTCTCAACAAGGCTCCATCAAGTTCAAGACACTTTCATAAGTGATTATACCAGCCATTTATTCCATTCCTGAAAAACGGAGGGTCCTAGGAAGTTAACTATGTAACTGCAGCCTTTTTTTTTTTTTTTTTTTTTTTACATTACCAGCTGGAGAAAAATGGGTGCTCTTGACAGATTTTTTAAGATTAGGAAACAATCAAACAACAAGAACAGTAATAAAAATTAGACCAAACAGGACTAACATAGATGCCTCATGAATTCCCATAACAATTCACAAAATTGCTCTTATTTGATGAGAGGAGTAAGAGTTGTCTTAGAGGATACAGACTCTCTCATGAAGCTTTTCTGGGCATTTTTCAGATAAAACTTTGGCTAAGTTTCTCAAAACACTCCTATATTAAGCAGATATTATTCTTTGGCTCTCTAGAAAGTCAACACGCAAAATACTGGTAAAGCAATTTTTTTTTCCTGTTATAAATTCTTCAAATAAATGATTTAGGATTTTGATCCCACGTGTTTAAAATTTCCATTGAAAGCTCTGCTGGTGCGTGCTTCTGATCGAGGTGTAACAGTTCTGGCACCCACTGAGTAAAAAGTTTGCTCAACTTAGATTTTTCAGTCAGAATTGTGTACACTGGACCAGTTGAGATGCCTATGGTGCTGGGTATATTTTCTGCTATTAATTTCCAGTCTTCTTCAATTAGAATAATTTTTTTCCTCAATAATTAATATGGTCTGCTGTCACTAGCTTCATTTTCAATATTAACTTGTCCCTTTTGAAAATGAGTTTTCTGTTTCTAAATTGCTGATTTTTCTTAGCATTGTCCCCATAAATTTTTCAGAAAGCATCTATGATTGATTTCACCATTCTTTCACCCAAACTTCACCATAAATTTGATGTTTCTTCTTGCTTCGATTTTGGCAGAATTCATGTTGCTCTAATAAGTACTCTTTCAAACTGATGTCTTATTCTTTGTATTGCCTCAACAAGATCCTGCTTAGACATGTTATAATAATTTAGTAAAAGTTTATTTTGATGCAAAAATTTTTTTAAGTTTATGCACAGTTTTTTCATAATATGTATTTTCCATGAACTTTTTGAGGACTTGTTATATTTTTAATTCAAATATTTTAATTGGTTAATTTTTATATAACTTGTCATTGGTCAATAATTACGTGTTTTTATTCCAGAACTTCTTTGATTTTGAGACTCCTAGATGTCCACTAACAGACTTTAAGCAAAAGCAACATGTGTCATTTCCACCAATGGCCCATAAATTTTCAATCCATGCTTTCCCTTGCTCTTCCCCTTTTCTCTGGCCTTTAAAATGGTAATAGCAACCTATGAGCCCAACTATTAAAGCCAAAAATAATCCATAGGTCTAGGTCATTGTACAATTGTATATTGCAAAGCCAACACCAAACTAAAATTCTCATCCTCTACCATTATGGGAGAAAGAAATACTTTTTTTTTTTTCCTTTAGTAATTCTTAGCTTGAAAACTCATCTTGCACTGGAGTGTTGCTCTTTTTCCTCAAGATCATCTCTTCCTGTTTAGAATTCCGTGAAATCGTCTTAGCCCAGACCCAAGGATCCACAGATCAGAAATAGGTTATCCAGAAGTGTTCCAAACACTAGATGACAGTATCCCAGTCTTCAAACCAGCTTATTACTTGGCCAGAATTCAAGTTGTACTGAGGTTTTTATTCTCTCCACCACTTACAAGTTGTCTACTTTTCCAGCAAGTGAGCAAAACTTTACCAACTATATTCATGTGGCTAGCCTGACTCTATGACCCAAGCAGGAGCAAGACTCTGTTCATATGCATAGGTTGAAATTCTAGATTCAACTCTTGCTTCTGAGTCCAGCATCTCATAGGAAACATGGCTTTATTTCCTGGTGCAATTTCCCAAGTAATTATTTTTCATATATTTTTTAACACTGTGATACTGTTTATTTCGTGAACTATTTCCATGTATTTGTAGAAGTGAGAGCAGTTATTCCTGTGTATTTAACCTAACATCATGACTTCTAATAATTTTATGGTAAGCTCCATGCAGACATATATGCACAAGAAGATTTATTTTAGCACTCCTTATAAAAATTACAAATCAGAAATGAAATAAATCATTGGCAGTAACAGTTTGCTTAAATAAATTACACTATTCCATAGAAGAGAATACTGTGGAGTATTCTTTTGTATGTATGCATACATACAAAAGTGATATCCAGTTGTTTTACATTTTGTACTCTTAAATTGCAGTTTCCAAAATTTATATGATAATACTTTTAATCTCAGAAAACAGGATAAAAAGTGATTTTTTTTTTTTTTTTTTTTTTTGAGACAGAATTTCACTGTGTCACCAGGCTGGAGTGGAGTGGCACGATCTTGGCTCACTACAGCCTCTCCGCCTCCCAGTTCAAGCGATTCTCCTGCCTCAGCCTCCCAAGTAGCTGGGACTACAGGCATGCACAACCATGCTGAGCTAAGTTTTGGATTTTTAGTAGAGATGGGGTTTCATCATGTTGGTCAGGCTGGTCTCGAACTCCTGAGCTCGTGATCCTCCCTCCTTGGGCTCCCAAAGTGCTGGAATTACAGGCATGAGTCACTGCGCCTGGACAAAATGTGAATTTTCAATGGTAATGCCAGACTTTCACAGTAAAAATAGAGTTGGTAGTAACTGGAAATATACTTAAAAATACATGACTAAGATATTGTTTAGCTTGTGATCTGTTCATTCTACTGTTTCTGGCAAAAACAAACAAACAAAACCAACACATATGCTTACTTACAACACTCCAGGACTCAAATCTAGGATACTGATCCTGCTGCTTCATCTGGCATATATGTGACAAACAGATAGATCTTCTGTTATGCCCCAAGAGCCAAAAAACGTGGGCTCTTACAAGCAAAGCAGTAAATTACTTGCTAACTCCGTCACGGTTTCATTAATGACCTGATAGATGTTAATAAGTAAGTCAATGAAATATATAAAGTATACTAAGTTGGTGATAGTATGAAAAATTCAATGACTGCAAAAGAAAGTAACAAATTGCTCAATGAACCATAGAAAGAAATTTGCCAATACAAACATACATTCCTTGGAAAACTCTAAGAGAAATAATAAATGAGAGTGGTGGAAAGAAGTATCAGGAAATAATTACTTTGGAATTATTAGAGGATTAGTTTTGGTCTCTTGTATGTTTAGAAGAAAATTACTATAAAAAATTGTGTTTTGATCTATGTCTTAAAGAGACATATTTGAAACACAATCTAAAGGGTATTTATACAACTAAAGAAAATACTAGATTAGATTTATTTTAAAGCACTATATATAATCTAAGGTCCTTAAGGTCTGAGCAAATAATTCTCATTTTTATTTCCTAATGTGTCAGGCTAGTGCTCTCCATGTAGTATGTAATCACTAAAGTCATTGACACATTAAATAAAATTTATTGAAGTTTCCAGAAGTAAAAAATAGTAAAAATAATGATATGAATGTGAAAAATAATAAACTTTCATTCAGAAAACCTAGCTTTATTGGATATAAATATTTTGTTCTCTAATTAGTATTTGTCTTATAGAAACTACCCTTAAAATTGTTTAGATTTTACAAGATTTATCTTTGTTTCAATTTTTCCTGTGCCATGTACTTATTCATTCCTATTTTTAGTTTAAGAACTGGGACTAGCATGCCAGTCAGAATGGCAATTATTAAAAGGTCAAGAAACAATAGATGCTGGTGAGTCTGTGGAGAAATATGAATGCTCTTACACTGTTGTTGGAAAAGTAAATTAGTTCAACCATTGTGGAAGACAGTGTGGCAGTTCCTCAAGGATCTAGAACCAGAAATACCATTTGACTCAGCAATCTCATTACTGGTTATATACCCAAAGGAACATAAATCATTCTACTATAAAGACACATGCACGTGTATGTTTATTGTAGCACTATTTACAATAGCAAAGACATGGAGTCAACCCAAATGATCGTCAATAATAGACAGGATAAAGGAAATGTATATATACACCATGGAATACTTACTATGCAGTCATAAGAAGGAATGACATTAGGTCCTTTGCAGGAATATGGATGAAGCTGGAAGCCATCATGGAAGTCATAAGAAGGAATGACATTAGGTCCTTTGCAGGAACATGGATGAAGCCATCACTCTCAGCAAACTAACACGGGAACAGAAAAACAGACACCACATGCTCCCACTTACAAGTAGGAGTTCAACAGTGAGAACACATGGACACAGGGTGGGGAAAAACACACATCGAGGTCTGTTGAAGGGTGAGGGGTGAGGGGAGAGAACCTAGATGACAGGTCAATAGGTGCAGCAAATGACCATGGCACACGTATACCTATGTAACAAACCTGCAAGTTCAGCACATGCATCCTGGAACTAAAAGTAAAACAAACAAACAAAAAAAGAACTGGACTTTGGGAGGCCGAGACGGGCGGATCACGAGGTCAGGAGATCGAGACCATCCTGGCGAACACGGTGAAACCCCGTCTCTACTAAAAAATACAAAAAAAAAAAAACAAACAAACAAAAAAAAAAAACTAGCCGGGTGAGGTGGCGGGCGCCTGTAATCCCAGCTACTTGGGAGGCTGAGGCAGGAGAATGGCGTAAACCCGGGAGGCGGAGCTTGCAGTGAGCTGAGATCCGGCCACTGCACTCCAGCCGGGGCGACAGAGCGAGAATGCGTCTCAAAAAAAAAAAAAAAAAAAAAAAAAAAAGAACTGGAAGTAGAAGTGTATTTTCTTTTCAAAGTGAGTAATTCTAAAAACTGAAATTTCGTAAGTCAGGTGCATTAGCACATTGGCATAGAATTTAACTTAGGAACCCAATAACTGGCCTACTCTATAAGGCTGTTGTATCCCTATGCTTTGGAGGCAAAAATAGCTTTAAGCTTTACAGGTGAAGGGAAAAAAAGGAAAGAAAAGCAAGCATCCAAGTAGAGGGCAGCTATATTTATGAACCCTGATGCTCGGCCAATAGATATTTTTGCATAAAGTGGGGTCTGCTATCCATGGAAACATAAACCTAAATCATGTTTGTTAGGCAACTTTGATGGTGAGACACAGCTGTAATGTAGAGTCTGACTCTAACGACAGTCTTGGCAGCTTTTTAAGCTGCTCCAGCTAATATACATAAGTATTCACTCCGCAAGGGAGCATGCTAAGAACCAAAGGCATGCAGCTAGGGTACAAAAGTGAAATAAAGAAATGAACAGAAAACAAAATGCGGATCCTCACCATGGAACACAACTTATTAAAAGTCCCTTCTTGATATTGTCACATGAAATATCATCCTTCATTATTCCTAATTCCTGTAATTAATAAATAATTTTGGATAATGGCATTCATTTTTTAAAGACAATACATTGGTATCAAACTACAGAATAAGCCAAATAAGTCACTTAAGGTGATTTCTTTATATGTCATATTTGTTTATGTTTTCATAAGATAAACATTTTGCATACAGCCTACATATTATATGCTTTGTATCTTATTTATAATATTCTCCCATAACTATTTTATACTATTATAACCTGAACTGCCTTTAAAATCTTAATAAACTGCATTTTTGTAGTTATCTAGTTCTTTAATAGTTGAAACTGTGTCTAAAACCAATTTTTATAATCTATAGAAAAAACAAATAATCATGGGCCCTATTTTAAAACTACATTCCATCAAAACACAATACATGTTAAAAGATTAACTAGAATTTATTTTTATTATTTATTTATTTTTAATATCCGTTTCTCTTTTAGATATGATAGTACATCTGCAGGTGTGTTACATGGGTATATTACATGATGTGAAGTTTGGGGTATGGATCCTGTTACCCATATAGTGAGCATAGTAATCAATAGGTAGTTTTTCAACCCATGCTCCCTCCCTCCACACCCATTAGTCCCCATTATTACTGTCTTTATGTTAATGTCCACTGAATGCTTAGCTCCCACTTATCTAGAATCTACAAAAAATTTACACAAATCAACAAGCAAAAAACAAACTACTCCATTAAAATATGGGCATACACTTCTTAAAAGCTTATGAAATAAAGAACCGAAACTTCTGTTTCTTTTTTTTTTTAATTTTTAATTTTTTTTTGATATGGAGTTTCGCTCTTGTTGCACAAGCTGGAGTGTAATGGTGTGATCTTGGCTCACCGCAACCTCCGCCTTCCAGGTTCAATGATTCTCCTGCCTCAGTCTTCCTGAGTAGCTGGGATTACAGGCATGCACCACCACGCCTGGCTAATTTTGTATTTTTTAAGTAGAGACAGGGTTTCTCCATATTGGTCAGGTTGATATGGAACTCCCAACCTCAGGTGATCCGCCCACTTTGGCCTCCCAAAGTGCTGGGATTACAGGCATGAGCCACTGCTCCAGGCAGAACAGGCACTCCTTAAAAGAAGACATAAAGCAACCAACAAACACATACAAAAAAGTTCATCATCACTCATCATCAGAGAAGTGCAAATCAAAACCACAATAAGATATCATCTCACAACAGCCAGAATGTCTTTTATTAAAATATCAAAAAAGTAATAGATGCTGGTGAGGCTGCAGAGAAAAGGGAAAGCTTATACACTGTTAGTGGGAATGTAAATTAGGTCAGCCATTGTAGAAAGCCGTTTGGAGATTGCTCAGAGAACCTAAAACAGAGCTACCATGTGACCCAGCAATCCCATTACTGTGTATATGCCCAACAGAAAATAAATAATTCTACCAAAAAGACATGCGTTTGTATATTCATCTCTACACTATTCACAACAACAAAGACACAGAATTAACCAAGGTAACCATCAGTGGTGGATTAAATGAACTAGAATTAATAAAAGAAAATCTACCATCCTCATGACCTCAGTATTTTATTTATATTGTTTTATTGTGATAAGAACACTTAATATGAGATCTACCCTTTTAACAGATTTCTAAATATACAATACACTATTGTTATCTATAGGCACAATGTTGTACAACAGATCTCTAGAACTTATTCATTTCCACAACTGACATTTTATACTGTCCTTTTCCACCAATGCGCCAGGCTCTGGCAGCCACCGTTCTGTTCTTTGATTCCGTATTTTGAGTATTTGAAATATTGTGTAAAAGTGGAATCATGCAGTATTTGCCCTTCTGTGGCTGGCTTATTTCATTTATCATAATATCCCTCAAGGTTCATCCATGTTGTCGCATATTGCAGAATTTCCTTCTTTAATGCTGAATAATACTTTTCTTTTCTTTTTCTCTCTTTTTTTTTTTTTTTTTGAAGCAGATTCTTTCTCTGTCACCCAGGCTGGAGTGCAGTGGCGCGATCTCAGGTCACTGCAAGCCCTGCCCTCCCATTCACGCCATTCTCCTGCCTCAGCCTCCCGAGTAGCTGGGACTACAGGCGCCTGCCACCACTCCTGGCTAATCTTTTGTATTTTTAGTAGAGACGAGGTTTCACCGTTTTAGCCAGGATGGTCTCCATCTCCTGACCTCGTGATCCACCTGCCTTGGCCTCCCAAAGTGCTGGAATTACAGGCTGAGCCACTGCGCCCAGCCAAGGCTGAATAATATGCTATTGTATGTGTATGCCACTTAAAAAAATCAATTTGTCTATCAATAGACATTTAGCTTGTTTCTACATCTTGGTTATTGTGAATAGCACCACAAGGCACATGGGAGTTCTATCTCTTCAAGATCCTGTTTTCAACTTCTGTGAATAAATACCCAGAAGTGGAACTACTGGATCTTAAGGTAGTTTTATTTTTAAATTATTTGAGTTAATTTTCCTACTGTTTTCCATGGCAAAGGCACAATTTTACAATTACACAGTGTACAAGGTTCTAATTTCCCCACATCCTTGCCAAAATTTGCTGTCTTTTGTCTTTTTTGATAATAGAAAAAGTAATAACCCAATTAAGAATCAAAAAAATCATTTAATAAACATTTCTCCAAAGGAAAAAAAAAACAAATGGCCAACAGATGTATGAAAAAAATGTTTAAAATCACTAATCATCAGGTGAGTGAAAATCAAAACTGAACCCTGTCAAGATGGCTATTCTTGCAACCTCGGTTTCAAATACCTCACCTCGAGCCATTTTCCGTCCAAAAAAACTCACTCTATTAATATTCCCATCAAGTCCATAATACTTTGATTTCCTCATGATGACCAACCCATTGATCTCTCCACTTTCACTGCCCATCACAACTATCATGTTTTCATTTCTCTTACTGTACAGCTTAGATTCCATTGCTAGTCATTTTTTATGGAAAATGTTAAATTTTTTAACTTTTAAGTTCAGAGGGCCATGTGCAGATTTGCTTCATAGCTAAGCTTGTTATGGGGGTTTGTTGTACAGATTGTTTCATCATCCAGGTATTAAGCCTAGTACTCACTAGTCATTTTTCCTGATCCCCTCCCTTCTCCCACTCTCCACCCTCTGAAAGACCCAAGTGTTTGTTATTCCCCTCTATGTGTCCATGTGTTCTCATCATTTAGCTCCCACTTATAAGTGAGAACATGCAGTGTTTTTCTGCTCCTGTGTTAGTTTGCTAAGTATAATGGCCTCCAGCTCCATCCGTGTCCCTGCAAAGGACATGATCTCATCCTTTTTATGGCTGCATAGTATTCTGTGGTGTATCTCTCCCACATTTTCTTTATCCAGGCTACCATTGATGGGCATTTAGGTTAATTCCATGTCTTTGCTATTGTGAATAGTGTTGCAATTAACATATGCATGCATTCAACAAAGGTCTAATATCCAGCACCTATAAGGAACTTCAACAAATTTACAAGGAAAAACAAACAACTGCATAAAAAACTGGTCAACCGATATTTCAAAAAACGACATACATGTGACCAATCATTATATGAAAAAAAGCTCAACATCACTGATCATTAGAAAAATGTAAATCAAAACCACAATGAGATATCATCTCACGCTAGTCAGAATGGCTACTATTAAAAAGTCAAAAAATAACATGCTGACAAGGTTGCAGAGAAAAAGGAAAGCTTATACACTGTTGGTGGAAGTCTAATTATTTCAATCATTGTGGAAGATGGTATGGTGATTCCTCAAAGACTTAAATACAGAAATACCATTCGACCCAGCAATCCCATTTCTGGGTATATACCAAAAGGAATATAAATCAATCTATTACAAAGACACATACTAGTAATTTTACTATCACTTGCAAATACTCACAAATGCTTTGTCTTCTGTTTTTTCTTTTGTACTCATTTGACAAAACACCAACCTAGTTTAACCAACTCCAACAGAAATAGTGTATACAGTTATTTCCCATTTCCTTTAAAAGAGAACTCCCTTTTTTCTGTTATAGCCATACCATTCATTATATCCAGGTGATTTAGGCAAAGCTGACTCTAGCCCAGAAGAAGGTCTTAATTAGACTAAGCTAATCATATTTTCCCAATCCAGTGACTGGAAAGAGGTTGATACATGAAAATATGACTCGTTTGGCTAACAAAAGAACATTTTCTGCATGGCTTCTGGAAGCAATTTCTTCACACTTACAGAGCCAGTAGTGTTATGATACCTCTTATTTATCTCAATGCTTGCACTTGGTTCCTAAAACTGTGGCAGGCATTTTGCAACTATGAGGGAAGCTAGTCATAGAAAAGTCAACATCAGGAGAAAGCCATGTGGACTTAGGTTACTGTGAATCACTGACTTAACCAATCCTGGTCCAGTACAATGTTGGGACTTTGTTTTAATTGAGAAAATAAATCTCCCTTACGGATTAAGTTGGTTTAGAACTTTGTCTTATGTGTGGCCAAAAGCATCCTGAGAAACCCGAGATACTAACCAGCAAGGAATCACATACTTAGTTTCACTTTCAAATTATGATCAATAACTTTGGATAGGTACTATACATTCTTCCACATTCTTCTGGTAATTTTACTTTCCTACTGGCTCAAATTGCTATTTTATCCATTTGTTTTTAAAAAGACGATCATTTTCATAGCTCCACTCACTCTACTGATAATCTCATCAAAAATCCCTCATTTTTACGTTACCATTTTTAGCCCTATCAATATCTGCATCCAGCTTCTTCTCTCTTGTTACATCTTAAGAAAAGTTTGTGCTCCTATAAAATCCCAAACCCTCCACTTGAATTCTAGACACCCATCACTCATGCTTTCTAGAGGACTTTGATTTCTTCTCTGAATCTAATTTCTTCACTTACATTTATGGGGAAAAAAAAAAAGGTGTTTTCTATATTGTCTCTCTATCATGTCAAATGCAATCTTGAACTTACCTTTATTTGGCTTATGTCTCCAATCATTAACTGATACTAATCTAGTAAAGCCACTGATAACCTTCATATGTCTAAACTCAATATATAGTTTTAAGTCATGTTATCAAAATTTTCATCCATCTCTGATACAGTTGACCACTTTATCTTTCCTTAAAAATGTTCCTTTCTCAGCCATGATATCACACTCTTATGCTTATTTTCCTATTTCAGTAGTAATTTTAAAAAAATTCTCCTGTGTATCTTCCTCCATTATACCTTTGAAAACTGAAGTTTCTCAGAGCTCAGTCTGGGCCCTCTACTCTTCTAAATCTATGTACATTCCCTAGGTAACAGGTGACCTCATTCATTCTCATAACTTTTTCCCCCTGAATCACAGGCTGCTCACTCAGACACATACATACAGTTTTTCTTCCTGCAATTTGTAACCTACTTAGTACAAAAACGTATAATAAAAAATTATTCACAATCTCTGGATAATGAGGTTCCTCAGAAAAGATCTTATAATTTGTCTTTTCTACAACTAAATCTATACAATCTCCCTAGGTTATTTCATTTTTTACCCATAATCAATATTGTCATCGTCTTGATAATGCGCATTTAAAAAAATCTCTAGTCAAGAGTCATGGATTTAAATACTATTGCATTTTGACAATATTCAAATTGTCAGTATATTTCAGTACCTCTATGCTTCAAATATGTCAGCATATTTCAGTACCTCTGAGTTCCTGGCCTATCCACAACTGTCTGCTTCATATCCTCACTTGGCCATCTCATCAAAATCTTTTTTTTGTTTTTTTTTTTGGGGGGGGGGGGGTTGTGGGGCAGACAGGGTCTCACTCTGTTGCCCAGGCTGGAATGCAGTGTTGCAATTTTGGCTCACTGCAATCTCCACCTCCCTGCAACATTTACCTCCCAGCATCAAGCGATCCTTCTACCTCAGCTTCCTAAGTAGCTGGGACTACAGGCACGTGCTACAATGACTGGCTAATTTTGCTTTCTTCGAAGAGACGGGTTTTTGCCATATTGCCTAGGCTGATCTTGAACTCCTGGACTCAAGCAATCCTCCCACCTTGACCTACCAAAATACTGGGATTACAGGTGTGAGTCACTGCACCCAGCTGAAATCTTACATTTAACATGATTAAAGTGAAAATCTGGAAATTCAGAAAATATTTACCTCAAACCTAATCTTTTGTTAATCTTCCCTGTTCAGTTGGGGATACTACAACTGACCTAATTACTGAAGTAAAACTACTGGCAGTCATTTTGACTCCTCCCTTTTCCTTGTCTTTCTCACACAATCTATTAATACATCCAGCTGATTGGTTGTATGTCAAAATTGTATCAGGTATCATTCACTTAAATCCATTTCATGTGTCACCATGCTAGTCCCATACATCACCTACATATTTGAAAAACTTCCTAGTTTTTCCAATTTTCTTCACATACTTCAGTATATTATATATATATAACAGTCAATCAAAGAAAAAGGAATCCTTTTCAACCCAAATTAGATTACACCGCTACCCTACCCTAGATCTTTCCATAGCTTCCTCTTCGCATTTCAGTTACAATGAAACCCAAACTTTTTGCCAGGCCTTTACAACCCTGTGTAATGTGGCCTATGTTTCCTTTCTAGTTTTGCACCAGACTTCCTTCAATAGCTCACTAAACCCCAGGCACCCTCGTGTTCTCTAAGTTTCTGTAACAGTTCAAACTACTTCCCATCTAGGGAATATTGAGATTGCAATTCCTTGGAATGCTTTCTCACTGATTTTTTACATATCTGTCTCTTCTTATTCCCATGGGTCTCATTTTAAATGTACCCTCTTTGAGAAGCATTTTTTTTTGGATTCCATATTAAGTAGCTTAACCTGACCCACCAAAACTTCTCAAGCATAACAACTCAATGTTTTATTCAAAGTACTTATCATAATCTAAGGATTTTACCCACATTTGTAGACTGCTTTATTGTCTGTCTTCCTTACTAGAAGTTCCACGTAGTTGGAGGTCTTGTCAGTCTTTCTCCTCTGTGTAAATGACTAGCACATAGAAGGTGCTTAACAAAAAGTTGTGGAATTAACGATTAAGTATTAAGACCCACTTAACTTATCTATGATCCCAGGAGAAACATGCAGTGACACACCTTTTAGAAAAATGCTCTTATAGCTCTCCCTGGATAGCTTGAGATACCACCTCTCCGTCAATACCCTGAGATACTCTCATTTCTAGCTCTTAATTTCTCATGTTACCTTTCAATATTCTAATACTCAGGATTATTTATATTTATTTAAACTATGTCTTATCTTAAAAGGAAATTTCAATATATCTGAAGTACCTTTACAAAATAATACCAAGAAAATTTTATATTGAGAAAAATCAAAGTTAGGAGATTGCCTCAAAGAGGAAATAATGTATCAATAACTATCACTCAGTGAGAATTTACTTCATATAAGCGTTGTAGTAATAACTACTCATGCTATCCTTTATTATCTTTCCATTCAGCTTATAATATGGGTGATTTATCCAAGTGTTTCAAAATAGGGATACTTAGGTTTATAAAAATTAAGTAATACTGAAAGCTATACAGTTAATGAAGTATGGATATCCCTGAAGTCTGTGTGCTGAACCTATTATGCTGTATTTGTCACTCTGTTATGCTGTTTTTCAACAAGGGGAGAAAATCCAGTGAAGCCAGATATGGCAAGTTCTATATATCCACTTATTCAACATCCATTCTTGAATCTTTTTTAGCTTGTCTCTCTGTAAAGTAGAGTCTGAAAAGCTAAAAACAGCAATTCCTAGACTGCTTTGTGATACCAAAGAGAAGTTTGATGGAGCAAAATGAGGCAGCCTCTGGCGGGGAGATCTGATCCTCTGGCATGTTTAATCACAGAGGTCTATTTTTCAGGGGCAGCTGTAGCAGTTCCATTATCCAGTTCCTAATGTCACAAGTGTTAAGCCACAAGTGTGGCAGAAGTGATGTGTCCCATTTATGAGATAACAGTTGCTACTTAAATTAGGTAGAATGCATTGTTGTTGCACTAAGTACCTCAACTGATTTAGTAATTGTTACCAGAAATACGTTGCTACAAGTAACAGAAACTAAATTGGAGTTTAATGGAGAAAGTGGAGACACGAAAATTCCGGTTTTGGACACCAGACACAAGGAAGCTGAACACACTTTCTATACAATGAAATATATTTGGATTAAATTGTCACTTGATATACTTTGTAAAGCAAACTATATGCTGACTGAAACTATACTATTTAAAAGAGTAGGGACTGATTAGAATATTGGCTAGTGCTGGCTCTTATTACCACCATTAGGAAAATTCTACAAGAGTAAGATGGACCCAAGTGAGAAGTAAATAGCCTGCAAGCACAGATGGAGGGAAATGCCACTTAGATAAGGAAGCACTCTCTGCCCACAGCCTGACATTTATATTGCCAGAGAATCCTATAATTTGAAGACTTAGAAAAAGAAAGAATAAAAGCAATTTTAATACTTTACATAGAAGCCATTGCAAGGATAGCAAAGCAACAAACTTAGCAAGAGATAAACTCATAGGCAGCCAGATAAATAGAGCTCATCTGAAGGCAAAAATGAGAGTAAGAGTGTAGCCTCTTTCCAGGTATATTATTTTTCAATTATCCCAAATCAATGAACATAAAGGCCCAGTCAGTAACAAGGATATTCAATGTCAAAAATTTTGATAAGATCTTTAGCTGTAGTTACTCCTACGGGATACTGACTAGATACAAATAATCTATGAATGCTTTAACAGAACTGTATAGTGACCACACACCCTGTCTCGACTGCAAACTTTCATGACTATCATTGCTCCACTAAAATTTTTACCAAATAATTACTACACTCTTCCAACTCACAGCCACAGGCAGTAGTTTCTGAGAGCTGTACAAGAGCTCTTCAGGCTTTTGAAGTATCAGATCTGTACCACATCTGAGAGGGCAGAGCCAGGGAACACAGAAACTGAATGAAGGAGTAAAATACTGCCTGACCAAGAACTTACACTACTCTTGGTTCAGGGAGTCCTTGTCATTCCTGATCAGTAAGATTTGAGAGATGCAAGATCAGTAACCTCTCTGTATTTGCTTAATCCCATCTTTTCCTGGATCAAATTTCTCAAAATAGCTAATCTATTTCTTCTTAAATATTGTACATGTTTTGGGGACAGATACTTTGTCTTCTAGGTAATACAATGCCAGACAAGCAGGAACTGGTAGTTGTTCTATTGTTGAGATTACATGTCACCAAGATCACACACTTCGAACTCTGAGTTGGATGGCATAACTAGATGAGAGTTTGAGGTATCTCTACTGGAAAAGAGGTAATTACGTTACACCATTTAAGAGAAGAAAGCTTAAAGAACGTTAAGTGTTAGGTAGCCAATGTATGAACTACCGAAAATGTTGTTAGATTTCTATCAAATATCGATTTTCATCTTTCTCATTAAGGGACCTCCTCATGTTTTTTGTGTGGGGGTTGGCAATGAACACACACACACACTCACACACAGCCATATTTCCCAGTACTTTACTGCTTGCTTTCTGATATAGGAAACAATTCTGGTCAATGAGAAAAGATTCAACTGTGCTGAGGATTTCTGGGAAATTTTTGCTTTAGTGCATTAAATAATCTCTGACAACAACTCACCATAAATTGCCTCCGTTTCTTTATATAAATGTTCCATCATATACCATGGGATGAAGTTTTATTTATCTTTTCTTGAATCTGAGAAGGTTTTAGTGACTGATTTGGCTATTGGCATATAGCAGAAGTTACATTCAGGAACTCGTGAGACTAGGTCTCATAAAACCTTTCAGTGGCAAAAAGTTTACCGATAACACGCTGCAGTAATGTAGTAAATAGAAATGGTCCTACTGAATTCTATATCAGGATAAGGAGATTTCCAGGCAGAATGTTGAAATTGCAAATTGGTTTCTGTTAGATGCATAACATTAGGTACTTATGTAGAGAATGATATTTTTAAAAAGATAATATTCGGTGGTTTATAGAAAAAATGAGAGGAAAAATTTTAAGACTTATTATGTTCAAAAATAAAATTATTTATCATCCCTAGTTTCTCCAAGTAGCAAAATTTTTCTCAAAATAAGAAATAGCCTCAGAGTAAAACTCAATCCCAAGGTGTTTTCAGTAATGCATGACATCAGGGTAGAGTTAACTTCAATAGAGTAATTAGAGGACCCTTTATTGACACCTTGGAAACATTTATGACACAGCTGCAACCAGGAAAAAGGCATCTGTGAATATGAAGGAGAATTTTAAAGACTCTCTCAACTAGACAACAGGGCTCCCAGGAATCTTAAGGCTGGGAATCCACAGTATCAAGACTCGAATCCTACAATGAAGAGGAATCTATCTGACGAAAAATAAATTGTGGGGCTGGCATTTGTCTAATGGCATGAACCTCAATAAGACTGAATTAAAAGTTATAGAGGCAGTTCAGATTTTTTTTTTTTCAAAAGAGCCATTGGGGACTCAAACTTTTTCTAGGAGGAAGTAGGCTGAGAAAGATATTTAGCAGCAAACACAGGCCATTGCTAATGGAAAAGAAAGAAGTGTAGGGCACAAAGCCAGGTGCCTAGAAGGCAGAGCAAAGTGACATAGAGACACATTCTCTGGGGCAGGACCGGGCCCCAATCAAGGAACTGGTGACATGTACTCAGTTAGACTTCAGAATTGCCATCGATGAGGGACTGCTATCTGTCTTTTGCCAGAGCACAGTCTTTTTTAAAATTGTTTTTTTGTCAGTTTCATAGCCTTGTATCATCATTGTAATATTGAGCATTCAGTTGAGAAGATAACTGATTGTGTTACTGAGTGGGTAACTTGTCTCTTTGGTTCAAAATTCTTCTGTTAAAAACAAACTATGCTTGAGGAATTGTACCTGAAAAGTTGGACCCTCATTTCCCCTTGAACTTCATCTGAATGATGAATCCTAGACTTCAAACCTTAGTTGATTTTGCATGTGGGAGGAACATGGATACTGGTAGGCAGAGCATACAGTGGTAGATAGTCTCCGAAAATAGTCACCATTGAATCCTCTCTTTGTGCTCACATATGCTGTATTTCACACGATGAAGTGGGATCTAATTTCCTTCCTGTGAGTTTGAGCTCACCTTAGTGATTTGCTTGACCAGTAGAATGTGGCAGAAGCAATATTCTCAAACATGTAAAACCAGATTATAAGAAGACTTGCCATTTTCACTTTAAACCCTTACTGTTGGGAGGCTTTCTCTTAGAACCCAGCTGCCACGCTATGAGAAGTAAAGCTGTGTGTAGGCATTTCAGCTGAGCTCCCAGCCAACAGCCAATATCAACTCCCAGCCACATGGGTGAGTCATCTTGGACTTCCAATCCAGCTGAATATTTAGACAATTCCAATCCCAGACACAATCTGGCTGTAATCAGATGAGAGATCCCAACTGAGGAAAGCAAGTTAAGCTTTGTCAATACACAGAATAAAATATGATGATAAATGTTTTCAGCTACTAAGTTTTGAAGACTTTTATGTGAAATAATAGGTGTCTGAAACAGCTGTTCAAAGAGCCAACTATATTTCTTTCATTCTTGCCTCCTTCCTTTTGCAAAAAAAGGCAGGATGGCTAGAATTCAAACAGTCATCTTAAGAGCATAAAGAAAATACCAAAGCATTTTTAGAGACCTTGAGCCTGGATCCCCTGAGCTATTAAGAAACACTAGCAACCACGAACTCCCTGAATTCAAGATATTAGAAAAACACAATTTCCTATTTGTTTTTTTGGTTACATGTAGCCACAAAACCAAACTGATACTCCAGGGATAAAATGAATACACAAAATGATATTATACTATCTTGTACTTTGATAAACAGAGGCTTCTGGTTCAGCTCCCAAGTTTTGTGGACAAAAAGAAAGAACCAGCTTTATAATTACAAACTCCTTAGAGCATGTAAAGTAAAAATAAAACTAGCTGCTCAATGGAAACCCAAACATTTTTGATACTGAAGTAAAATATTTCTCAAAATTCCTTATAAAAGATATATGCTGTGATATAGTGTACAACTTACCCATTAATAACACATTGAATATACCCTTATCTTTCATAGTTATATATTTGATAATATCTCTGTTCAGCAGTGGCATAATGACAGATAGTTAAAAGAAATTCTACAAGAGGAAAACAATGTAGTCAACTTGTATAGCTGTTGGCAGGCTGAATTAACCCATGGACAAAATTCAGGATAGAGAAATTGGTGATAAGTGATTTCTGTCACCAGTCTTTACAAAAACATCTTGCTAGTGAGCTTTGGATAAATGAATCTCATAAAATCTTACAGTGTAAACATTACCTATTACTGAAGATCAACTCAAATGCTTAGATGGAGATAGAGTTAAAATTCTCTGATGGAAATTGGAGAGCCTAATTAGTGTATGTGCCTGGATGGAAGGCCCCAATTCAATCTGGAAATTGACTCAGATAGTACCCAGTAGAAGAGTAAAGACTTCTCATAGAACCTTTCTGTTCATTTCAGCAAAAAAAAAAAAAAAAAAAAAAAAAAAAAAGACATGGCAAACTGAGATGTTAATGGTCTAGTCCATAGAATATATGTCCAATAATTTTAACTTGAAAAAATCAATTGGGTATTGCTAATTTCCCTATTTGATTGTACGCATATATGAGCAAGGTATTGCTTGGGGTATGGAAGGTGATGGAGATGCTAAGGGAAGATAGCGTGATTTCTGGCTTGCACACTTGAATGAATGTTGGTGCCCTTCATTGAGATTGGTAACACAGAGTAAGGGTAGTTTGTGTAAGGATGATAATGACCATCAGTTTGATGTATCTCTAGGCCATCCATGTGGGGTGAAAGATATATATATATATATGTGTGTGTGTGTGTGTGTGTGTGTGTGTATTATTTGTATATAGAATCTTGAAAATATGGATTTTAAACATCAGATAAAAATCTAAGGAAATCCACATTTCTGATTAACTTGTTGTCCAAAACAGCATTAATGTTCCACTCAGTTTGACTGAACTTTAGACAGGCTTCTATCTATCTTGTGGCCACTTACCTACTTTTTTGCTTTTTTCTAGTATACACCTTAGACAACGTAATTATAAATTACTATTTGCCCATTTCAGACGTAAATACTTTTTAAATCCTCTTGCCAAATTTAGAACCCTGACATATTTTCCTCAAGGACCAAAAAGCCATCTTTTTGAAGTCTAAATAAATGTCGAGGAAGATAGCACCGGCAGTTTCTGTGATAGAGTTTATGACAGTTTATGATAGATGGTAGTTTTGCAACTTGGCTCCTACCTTCCTGAAGCCAAGTTGCAAAACTGTCCTCTATCATAAAGATGTGAGAAGTTTAGTTTTCCATTGGGTAAAGACAATTAGCTAACAAACACAGGTCTATGATTCTCCCCCCGTATCCTCCAGTACATTTTGGCCAGGCACCCCAGTGCTGAAAAGCCATCCCTGCCTTTTGTTCCAGAGAAGTTGAGTTTAGATTCAGTTCTGGGATCTCACCGTTGCAACAGCCTTGAATAAAGTATTCTTTGACTGTTTAACTTTGGTGCAATGTTTTATTTGAAACTGAATTAATATCATAACTGAAGTAATGGGTGGTTATGACCAGGGAAGGCTATTAGTGCAAAGATGAGAAGATCTAGGAGAAACATAAGAGGCAAAGAGATACAGAAATACAAAGAGATACAAACAAAAGGAGAACAAAAACCCAAACAAATAAAAAAGGATATTAGAGAAGCCACGAAAAGATACTGATTGTTTTTATAGATTGTTTCATAGACTATATTTTGGGAAAGGCTGTCTTAGATGGCATTAAAATTTAACCTTCAGTTAAATAAATGATTGTATACCAATGTAAACTAAATGATTGTATAAGTAAACTAAATGATTGCATACAAACAGGATTATTTTGCTTCTCTGAAATGAATTTTACTGGATTATATTGTAGTGTAAGTACATCTAGTGTAAGACATGCCGGTATGTGTTAAAAGGCATTATGAGAAAGATGTGCATGCTAGTCTTCTGAGGTTACTATAAATATATTGAGGAAAGTGTTCAGTACTTTATACCGTGGGATCTCCTTACATTACTTCTTGAGAACCTTGGAAAACAAATTTCCCTCTGGTTTCTGCACTAGCAATAACTGAACAGCTTTTGCCTCTCTCTTGAATGAAATTTATGGCACATTTTTAGCAACTTATATCATAGATGTGAGACCATGAAATTATGCTGTGACCTTATTTTCCTACTTTTTCTTTGTGCCCCAAGTTTCTCACCTCCTCAAATTGCTTCTTTTTTATTGAACGTGCATTTATAAACAAACTTTTCATTTTTTTTTTTTTGGAAACAAATGGAGATTTTTCCATTAGCAAAAATAAATTTTCTGAACTTATTTAGCAGGCCATTTGACTGCATTCTAGCTGTTTTCTTTGGGCAAATTCTGCAATTTTTCTGAGCTTTAATATCCTTATATGCAAAAATAGAGATAATAGTCCCTCCCTCAAAGTTATTGTGAGGATTGAATGGATTAACAATCTAAAACATTTATCACACCAGTATTCAATTAGTCTTAACTATTAATTGTATGTGGAAAACAGTGGACTGTGGAAAAAGAAACAATGAAGATAAATAAGACTGAAAAATAATGGAGCCAGAAATTAATATAAGGTATGGTCATCTCTGATCTCTGCTTTAGATCACAGTGTGATTATCTACACACTGACAGAAGTTTCCCATTTGGAGTTGCAACAGAATCACTCATGCAGCTTTCTAACTGTTACAAATGTTTAGGCCGCTCCTTATGACAATATAACATTAATCCTCAAGGGTTGGGCCAGTACACATATGTTACAAAATATATATTTTCATAGGCTAGGGACCATCACATTTCCTACACAAGTTATCTTGCTCTTCAGTACTCCTTTGGTCCTGCTAACAGTTTTTTTGGCTTTCAGGTCCTTAGATAAAATTTTATACCAAAGACAGCAGAAAAGAGTTAAAGGTAAATAAACTGTGCACAGATATTCATTATAGGTGCCCTTGTTAGGAATAATGTTCAGTGCCTTGATAGGCAACTAAATCAGAAGCAATAAGCAGCAGACTCCTGTGGATACAAGAAATAAAATTTATGAAGCTACCCTTATCCATAAAAGGCTATTTTATCCATAGAAAGTTAAAATAATAAATGTATGTGCTATTTTAAAATAGTTCACATATCTTGAAAATGGGATATTAAACTTCACTAGGAAATACAAGTCAAATAACTGGGATGCTTACTTTCAGAGCTAACCTAGATGTAGTCTAAGAATAAAGTAATTACCAGCAGAAATGATGCAGACTTTGTCTTTTCTGAAAGATTATACCTATTGATTTTACCTTAGGATTTAGGATTTGTTAAATCCATAGCTCTAGGTATATTGTATGGCAGATCTGACAAGCCAAGTACAACTAATCAAAAGTCACGTTTGTTGCTTGGAAACAGGTAAATCTGCAGACTTCCTGGACTCCCTGACTACACTGGGACTAGTCTACCTAAACATTAGCTTATTTATCCATGAGAAAATATTGGTCCATGAGAAGTTTCCTAGTACTGGGAAAATAATGTTAAAAATTTTGTCAGAGGGTCCAGTTAGAAGGTGAAAAGATACATTTCTTTATGAGGCTGCTGGAAGAGCACAATCTATCCTATTACAAACAACAACAACAACAACAACAACAACAACAACAAAAAAACAAAACAAAAAACCCGATAGCTAGAGTAGGAAGTCTCGCTCTGTCACCCAGGCTTGAGTGCAATGGAGCGATCTCAGCTCAGTGCAACCTCTGTCTCCCGGGTTCAAGTGATTCTCCTGCCTCAGCCTCCCAAGTAGCTGGGATTACAGGCACCCGCCACTACGCCCGGCTAATTTTTGTATTTTTAGTAGAGACGGGGTTTCACTATGTTAGTCAGGCTAGTATCGAACTTTATATTTTAGGGAGGGAGCTTGAACCCGGCATGGATGAATAACAATATATTCGTTAAGAAAAATACATGAAACAAGGGAATAAGAACCAAAGTCTGGCGCTTAAACATTCTCATACTTACTGCTTTGGAGACAAAGAATTAGAAAAAGTCAGCTGTCAGCCAAAGCTGCATGCTATGTCAAGAACTTTCTTCCGGTAAGGGAGTGAGAAGAGTCGGAGGGTGAAACGAACTTCCACTCCATTTTAGGTAAATAATAATACGTGCGGGTCCAGGTTGACCTAAAAAGAACCCTGGCAGATTAAGAGAAGTAACTATCAAGTTGTTTTGCTTACTTTGCTTCAAAAAGCCTATTTAAGAAAAACCTGAGTAATTTCAACATATTCCTGGTGATATGACATGGATACTGAAGGAACTTGCATGGTAATAATGAAGAGAAGTGCAATTAAAAACACATATACTAGAATCTGATGCGAAAATAGAGCCAGAACACCTGGTATAGGTCCTATACTGTGGATCTACAATGGGATCTTTTGATGGGAGATGCAGCAGCCGTAGTTTCTTACCAGCCAGACATAGAAGTTTTAGAGGCAGTTCCTCCCCAAATTTCCTCTCTTCTACTTTTACCTCCTGTCATGTAACACGTGACTGACATAGACAGGCAAAATATGTTAAACACAATGAATTTAAAATATTCAATTTTTAATGTAAGAAATGGTAAGAATTAATGGAAATAACATCCATCTTAGCAAATCAAGCATCAATTGGTGTTGAGAGTACTTTTTGCTTGATTCTTCTAAGGCACAGAATATAAAGCTGTTTATTTTAAAAGTCCTTGAAAATGATGGGATAGCCAGAGGGGTATTCAGGGAAATAATTACTCTAATTGCCCATTTTCATGGAATGGATCATTTCACGTCTTCGTCCCTTCATTTATTTCCTTATAAGCTATTTTTCACCTCCCAACTTATGACAAAACAATCTTTTCTTTATTGCTTCACTTAATGGAAGTGGTTAGAGAATTTAAAAAAATAGAAAAGTAAATAAGGTGAAAATGATAAAACTATAATGATTAAATTAAAATGAATATAATTCAAACTAAAGTACCAAAGAAAAGTTACTCCAAAATCTATTCTTTCTTCCCATTTATTCTCCTGAGCTATAGACTCAACTATACCAGCTCTACTGATCTCTTATTCCTAGGTTTGGCTAATACCAATAATACCACTAACAGGAGGTACCAAATGGGAAAGGAGAATAACAACATGTTTTTATTATATCTAAGGTATCACCAGTTATTTTTAAATGTACATATAGAGTTTTAGGGTTTTAGATAAAAATTCTAACAATTTCATCAGCATGCTTGTTATGTATCTAATGAAGCTAAAATTTGGCATATCAGCTTTGTAGGTGATTTTGTAGATGCATTATCAAACACTTTAATAAAAATGTGGCTTGTTATGATAATTATAACTAGATTTGCAGTATAGGGATGACTATATGAAAATAATAAAGGAATTTTAAATAAACATGACAACATTTCCATGTCGAGTTGAAGGATGTCCTTTTCAAAGTAGTCATCTAGAGAAATTGTATATTTCTAATTAAGTTGGTGCTGGTGCTACATCCCCTTTAAAAGCAACTTGGAGACCATTTATGAAAATGATCCTTACTTTAAGTTGCCTTATTTATCAGAATTTTTTTTTTTTTTTTTTGAGACAGGGTCTCACTCTATCACCCAGGCTTGAGTGCAGTGGCATAATCTTGGCTGACTGTAACCTCCGTCTCCCAGGTTCAAGCGATTCTCCTGCCTCAGTCTCCCAAGTAGCTGGGACTACAGGCATACATCACTATGCCCAGCTAATTTTTATGTTTTTAGTAAAGACAGGGTTTCACCATGTTGGCCAGGATGGTCTCAATCTCTTGATCTCGTGATCTGCCCGCCTCGGCCTCCCAAAGTGCTGGGATTACAGGAGTGAGCCATTGTGCCTGACCACTTATCAGAATTCTTACTCTTTGATTCTTACTTATAATTAGTGTTAATGAAAAAAGCTAGCTTATAAATGACAGCAGTTATTAAATAATCATTATTTCTAAGATACTACAGTATATGATGTTTTCCATGTCATAAAATATAAGGTATGAGGCCAAATTTAATCCAAACGTGTTCTGTGCTAATAACATTTTAAATTAGGGATATTTAATACACCATATCTGTAGGTTTGGCTTCTATTGGAAATTAAAAACTAAGAGTTAACAACACAGGCAAGTATTTTCTCATGGTAACTATTAGTGGAATTTGAAGAGAGGCTGATTCCTTTAGAAGAACAAATACCTTCCACTTTAGTCTCTGCTCACACATTATACATATACACACTGACATCATGGTGACTTGATTCACATGGAAAGCCAGTTGGCATATAGGTAAAAGTAAGTTTGCATTGTGGATGGCCAAATACTCCAATTTACTTCCTTGCGAGAGAATTATCTATCCTTGCCTTGTAGAACTTGGGTACAGCCTTAGGGTTTGTTTTGGCCAGTAAAATGTAGGTGAAATTGAAATTTATCACCTTGAGGCAAAAGCTAATGAACTAGCATGTGGTGCATTACGTCTGGATGCTTAGTTATGAGACAATATTTGGGACAGAGGTTTTCACATCATTTTTGGTCCTGGAGAAAATACTACAAAGAGCAGAATCATAGTTCATAACAACCATGTAGCAGAAGTGAAAAACAAATCTTTGTTGCAACCCATTGTGATTTGGAACCATATGTTAACTCTCTCTGATGTAGCCTATCCTGACTTACATGCACATTTAAATTAATTCCCTGGACCCAGTAAGCAACTGAGTTCATGATCCATGCTTTTCCTTTAGTTCTCCTCTAACTTCTAGAATGTGAAAAATTGAATCTCAGTAAGGTTAAATAATTTGTTCAGAGATCATGAAGTCAGTCTCTGAATATAGATCTGACTCCAAAGTCTATGTGTTTACTTTAATTCCTCAATCTCCTGTTCCATAACACAATCAAGTATTTGAACTATGCCATTATTGCCATTTCTACCTCTTACTATACAGTAAAGATATAAAATGGCTGCAAAATTCACAGATTTCTGAAATATCTAATCAAAGTAGATATGTTACTTTTACATAGTAGTTGCTAAACTAGAATAACGTTTTGATAGATTTTCTGATAAATCAATTACAAATACATATATTAATTTTCAATTCTATAGTCTCATGTTTATTTTATAAACACATAATCTGGACCACTTTAAGATAATTTTAAATCATATTTATTGTTTTGCAAATAATAACCTAGACATTTCTTAATATTTTAAAAACCCCAACACAAAGTAATAAATTTGGCTTCTTTTCCCCACAAAAATGGGAAATACCTTTCAGTAAAGGAAATTTTAAATTATTTTTACATACCAGTTGGTTGCTGGAATTTATAGCTCTTTAACATGACATCAGCAAAAATAATTAGCATCAACTGATTAATACATAAAACAGTTTACAATCATATGGTAAGCAAGAAACAAAAACTGATCAGAAAACACCATTTTATAGTAATTGTCAAACTGATAAACTATTACAGTATAGTTTATCCCAAACATCTCTGAGCCCATTGATAGAGTACTTCTATACATATAAAGATACAATAAAGGATATAGTATTTATTGCAACAACAAATTAAAGGTTGTCAAAATGTATGTAACTTAAATACCCCCCCCCAACATTGATATAGTGGCTTCTTATTCCTTAAACATAGAAATTCCACTCTTTGCTGTAGAAAGATAAAGTTCTTTCATCAAAAGGCACATTCTTATCTGCAAGAAAAAGAAAAAAAATACCATAAGTGTCCTTTCTGGAACAATTTTAAAAAGATTTAGAACTATTCAGCAAGATTTGGAGGAAGAAGGAAGAAGATAATACAAGTATTTAAAATTATTAAAAAGAACACCAGTAACACATGCTTATTTTGTCTAGATTATTTCAGAAATTACCTTTTAAACAGAAATTCTAACTTATTAAAGGAATTTTATATTTAACTACTGTGAGTAAAGACTAAGCTATATTCATAATAAAGTTTACCCTCATGTAATATTCATAAATGACTGTAGTGGACTTGAGTATATGATACAGTTGACTGTTGAATGACATGGGTTTGAACTGCATAGTACCACTTAAGTTGGTACCACTTAGATTTTTTTCAATAAATATAGTCTAAAGTTTTTTTGAGATCTGAGACAATTTGAAAAATATTACAATGAACTATGTACTTTAGAAATATCAAAAAAGGCCGGGCGCGATGGCTCACACCTGTAATCCCAGCACTTTGGGGGGCCAAGGCAGGCAGATCACTTGAGGTAAGGAGTTTAAAACCAGCCTGCCAACATGGTGAAAGCCCGTCTCTACTAAAAATACAAAAATTAGCCAGGCATGATGGCACACTCCTGTAATCCCAGCTACTCAGGAGGCTGAGACAGGAGAATCACTTGAACTTGGGAGGCGGAGGCTGCAGTTAGCAGAGACTGTGCCACTGTACTCCAGCCTGGGCAACAGAGCAAGACTCTGTCTCAAGAAAGAAAAAGAAATATTAAAAATTTAAGAAAAAACTATGCCATGAATGGATAAAATAAATGTAGATGCTGATCTATTGTATCATTTATGATCATAACATATATACAAATCTACTACAAAATGTTAAAACTTATCAAAACTTATGCACATAAGCACAGACTGTACATGGTGCTATTTGCAGCCGAGAGATAAGTAAATATAAAGATGCAGTATTAAATCATAACTGCAGAAAATTAACTGTAGTACATAGTGTACTACTGTAGTAATTTCACAGTCCCTTCTAGTTATTATTATGGTGAGTTCAAGTGTTGTTGGTATTTACTTAAAACACCATGTGACACTAATCATCTCCACCTGGGCAATTCGTATCTCCAGTAAATTGTGTATTGCAGTAAAAGTGATCTCTCATGATTCTCACATAGTTTCCACTGCACTTAGTGCAATATCATAAACCTTGAATAACATGATGACACCCATACAAAATGCCACTATTGATAATGGAATTGCTTCAGCTGGAAGCAGAAAAAGTCATGACATTACAAAAAAAGAGCTGGATTGCTTGATATGTATTGTAGATGGAGGTCTGCAGCAGGGGTTGCCTGCCATTTCAAGAAAAATGAATCCCGCCTAAGGACCACTGTAAAAAAGGAGAAAAAACAAAACAAAACTGTGAAACTCACTGTAGTTTCATCAGCAAGCACAACATCTTCGCACTTTTTTTGAAATAACTTTTTATCTCATATTGAAAATTAAGCTTTTATGTGGTTGCATGATTGCTATAAGAAATGCAAACCTACAGACTCTAATATGATTTGAGAAAAAGCAGATTCATTATATTATAATCTAAAGCAAAAGGAAGGTGGAAGATCTAAAGCTGAAAAATTTAATGCCAACAAAAGATGGTTTAATAATTTCAGAACGGGGTTTGGCTTAAAAAAATTGTCAAGATAAAAGGAGAAGCAGCTTCTGTTGACCAAGAGGCAACAGACCAGAGTCCCCAGAAACCATTCAGAAAATCACTGAGGAGAAAGGACATCTGCCTAAACAGTTTTTAATACAGATGAAAGTGCCCTGTTCTGGAAGAAAAATGCCACAAATGACACTTACTAGTACGGAAGAGAAGTAAGCAGTATGATTTAAGACCGAAGGGATAGGCTAACAGTACTGTTTCATGCAAATACAGTAGAGTTTCTCATCAGGATTGCCCTTACATACAACGTTGCTAACCACCAAGCTTTGAAGGGAAAAGATAAACACCAGCTGCCAGTCTTTTAGTTGTACAGCAAGAAGACCTGGATACTGAAAACTCTTTTTCTGGATTGGTTCCATTGACGCTTTGTCCCTGAAGTCTGGAAGTACACTGCTAGTAGTGGACTGACTTTTACAGTGCTTTTGATACTGGACAATGCCCTGGGCCACAAAGAACCCCATGAATTCAACACTGAACGCATTAAAATGGCCTCCAAATACAATGTTTCTAATTCAGCTTTGAGATAAGGGGGCTGTAAGGATGCTTAGGCTCATTACACCCAGTTACACTATGGAAAGGTTTATTCAACACTATGGAAGAGATCCCAATAGAGAGAACATCATGAAAGTCTAGAAGAAATATACCATTGAATATGCTACCATTTTATTGAAAAAGGCCTGAAAGCCATCAAGTGCAAAACAATAAATTCTGCTGGAGTTAACTGTTTCAAGATGTTGCGCACGACTTCACAGGATTTACAATAGAGCCAATCAAGGAAATCATGAAAGAAATTGTGGATATTGCAAAAAAAAAAAAAAAAAAAAAAAAAGGTGGGGAATAAAAGATGTCAAGATAAAGATCTTGGAGTAATTCAAGAGCTAAGTGACATTCCAAAGGAACAATGAACAGAAAATGACTTCAGATGGGTGCTTCTGAACCAGTGCCACATGATAAGGAAGAAGACGTCGAAGAAGCTATACCAGAAAACAAATTGACAGTAGTCAATGTGGCAGAAGGATTCCAATTATTCAAGACTGCTTTCAGCTTCTTTTATGACATGGACCTTTCTGTGATATGGGCACTAAAACTAAAGCAGACTGTGGAAGTAGAATTGGTACCAATAGAAACAGTTTTAGAGAAATGAAAAGGCAAAAAACTCAGATGTGTTTCTGTAAAGTTACACCAAGTGTGCTTGCCTCCCCTTCCACCTCCTTCACCTCTTCTGCCTCTATCACCCCTAAGACAGCAAGACCAGCCCCTCTTCTTCCTCCTCCTCTTCAGCATACTCAACGTGAAAATGAGGATGAAGACCTTTATGAGAGCCACTTTCACTTAATGAACAGTAAATATATTTTATCTTCCTTATGATTTTCTTAATAACATGTTCTTTTCTTTAGCATACTTTGTCGTAAGAAAGGAGTATATAATACATATAACATACAAAATACATGTTAATTGACTGTTCATGATACTGGTAAGTCTTCCGGTTAACAGCAGGCTATTAATAGTTAAGTTTTTGGGAGTCCAAAAGTTACACGAGGATTTCTGATTGTGTAGTTGGTGCTCCTAGCCCCCATGTTATTCAAGGGCCAACAATAGTTATTCATTTCTATGGTTTCTATAAATACTTCTTTGTTCCTATTTCTAACCTTCAGAAATGAGGGTTACTAAGGCTACAAGGTACTAAGTATAATCTATAAAACAATCAATGCTTTGGATATTTATAATACAGTAACAAAAATTATCCATACTAAAGACAAGATTTCCAATAAACATTACAATGGGGCAAGTTTGCCCATTTACTCTTATTGCCTAACTAGTTTATTGTAATATAAAACTATATTTTCAACACACACATTTTTATAGATTTTCATTCAAATTATACAACTTACTTTACTACTACTTAATCTAAATCCTGGCTTCCAAAAAAATTTCTGCTAGTAAGAGCCATCATAATGAAAAGCATTTGATCAAACCAAATTAAAACAAACAAACAAACAAACAAAAAAACCCAAAGTGTGCAGATTTTACAAACTTAATAAATCTTCCTTTATAATCATCAATAACATTTAGAACTTCATTGGAAAAACATCTGAAAATGAATAATGCTCTTTTTCATCTTGTGTTATCTGAATCTTTAGTCAGGAGTCTGTAATAGTTCTCTAAATGATTAGCATAAGAATAATGAGGTTCTAATATATTTTTACTTTGAAAGCAAATTTAATCCTTTAAAAAATATACTGAAGGTTATTTTAAAAAATGAAAACAAACAAACAAAAAAACATGTAACACTTAGAATTCTATCGTATAGGCCTTGTTCTTTTAATGCTTGTAACCCATGATAATACTGATAATGAATTTGTGGACTATGAAGAAAAGTCAATCTGTAAAATCAAAGTTGCAGTTTCATAAATGAGGAAAAGAACACAAAATGACTAGAACCTAATCCAAATTCTATCACTAAATAGCCTTTTGAACTTGACTATATATGAGACCCTAAGGAATTTCTACAATATTTTTTTCAAATAGAAAAGAAACTACTACATAAAGAGTCTCTTAATGAATGGTTTCAGAAAGGCTTTTTGAGACTGATAATTAACCTCAAAACATATGCAAATAAGCATAACTGTCTATTACGATCTATCAATCATATTACATTGTGTCCAACATTTTCTTGAATCTGTTTATAAGACTGTATGACCAGTTCTCCCATTTAGAGTATTTCATTCCTTGAGTGGGAATTTCATCGGAATTCCATTCTGGATGTTTTCATGCTGTTCAGCAGCTACTATAGGAACCACCACTCCACACTCCCTCCCTGGCATCACTCAATCACAGACCAAATGTAATACTGAAGAAGGCATTCTTATTTATATGCTCAATTGGAAATATTTTTAACTCATCAAGAATTAAACCAATTCTCTTCCAGCCTTAAGCATGGTCTTCCAACCTTAAGTGAGGTCTCAAATTCCTGAACTCAAATTATCCGCCCACCTCGGCATCCTGAAGTGTTGAGATCACAGGCGTGAGCCACCATGCTGGGCCTTCATAGGCTCTTATTTGATTAACTTGTATCTTAAAAAACAAAAAAACCACAACAAAAAAACCTTTAACTCAGTTGCCACCTACTCACTGAAATCCATGTTGCTATCCCTCAGTTGCTCTTTCTCAGGAATCCCATAGCAGTTTGAAAAAAGTGGAGTGTTAATATGGTATGAGAAAAATAGCTAAGGATTCCTATTCTCTGGAGAGGTGATATAGAAGTTGTAGAAGGTAGACTGGTTGACTCAAAAAAATGCCGCAGGCCTGGTGCGTGGCTCACACCTGTAATCCCAGAACTTTGGGAGGCCGAGGTGAGTGGGTCACCTGAGGTCAGGAGTTCAAGACCAGCCTGGCCAACATGGTGAAACCCCGCCTCTACTAAAAATACAAAAAATTAGCCTGGCATGGTGGCAGGCGCCTGTAATCCCAGCTACTTGGGAGGCTGAAGCAGGAGAATCGCTTGAACCCGGGAGGCGGAGGTTGCTGTGAGCTGAGATCACTTCATTGCATTCCAGCCTGGGCAACAAGAGCCAAAATCTATCTCAAAACAAACAAACAAACAAACAGACAACAAAAACAAACAAACAAACAAACAAACTCTGCAACAGAACCAGGAGCACACAGTATAATCCTAGTGGGTCTGTTAACAGGATGCTCTTTTGGCAATAATGACAGGGATAGAGGCTGTGCTCCAAAACCAAGCAGGACAAGCTATCCCTCACCCATGGCCAGCAAAGATAGAAGACTGCAAGTGTGATGGTTAATATTGAGTGTCAACTTGATTGGACTGAAGGATACAAAGTATTGATCCTGGGTATGTCTGTAAGGGTGCTGCCAAATGAGATTACATTTGAGTCAGTGGGCTCAGAAAGGCAGATCCACCCTTAATCTGGGTTGGCACAATCTAATCAGCACCAGCATGACTGGAATATAAGCGGCAGAAAAGTGTGAAAGGAGAGACTGGCCTAGCCTCCCAGCCTACATCTTTCTCCTGTGCTGGATGCTTCCTGTTCTCGAACATCGAACTCCAGGTTCTTCAGTTTTGGGACTTGGACTGGCTTTCCTTGCTCCTCAGCATGCACATGGCTTACTGTGGGACCTTGTGATAGTGTGAGTTAATATTTAATAAATTTCTGTACATATATATTCCATTAGTTTGGTCCCTCTAGATAACCCTAATACAGTAAGTATGACCTTTCCTATGAACGGTACTATATTTCAGAGTTTATAAGACACACATTTTTCACAATTTAAAATCTCTGAACTTCAGATGCATCTTTCAATTGATGGCATCTTACAATAGCTGTCAGACAGGGGCAGTTCTTACATAGTTGCCATTGGCTGTATGTGTGGATCAAAGCTCTTTGCATTGTTGTCACTTTGAGTGAATTATATGCATTGTTGGTATTATAAGAATGAATTTAATGAGGTTAAAATACCTTCAAAAAGTTTATTTCATGAATCACCATTGAAGCAAATTTTTTTGTATGCAGAAAGACATAAAAGAGAATAGTAAACTCTAATTAATATCAGCGAAGCAAATATTTAGCACTAAACGATGACATTAATCCCATACATGCTTGCCCAAAACAAATATCTCTTAACAGGGAAAGATACCCCGGATAAATGAAAACCCTGCTAGTTTCTGTTTTGAGAAACTATTATACACCAAACAATACAACTGCAAACATAAATCGCCAAATTCTTCAGAAGGAAAGCACAATGAAAAAGTACTGAGAGTCTAGTGTGCACAATTCCTGTATAATTTAGAAATATCACGGTCGGGCACAGTGGCTCATGCCTGTAGTCCCAGCACTTTGGGAGGCTGAGACGGGTGGATTATCTGAGGTCAGGAATTCAGGACCAGCCTGCTCAACATGGTGAAACCCTATCTCTACTAAAAAATACAAAAATTATCCAGGCGTGGTGGCAGACATCTGTAATCCCAGCTACATGGGAGGCTGAGACAGGAAAGTTGTCTGAACCTGGGAGCAGGAGGTTGCAGTGAGACGAGGTCGTGCCACCAGCCTGGGTGACAAGAGCAAAACTCTGTCCCAATAAAAAAACAAACAAACAAAAAAACAAAACAAAAAATCGCTACATCATTTCACAATTTAACTGACAGCTATTTCTTTTCTTTCTTAATGATCTGCTTAAAATTAATGGTGTCTTAGATTAATTGAACAATGAAGTCTGTCTCCGAAGAACTTGGATCAATTTGAAGTGAAGAGAGAGGAGAAATAAGGAGTAGAATTTTTATCAGGATGATATTTACATCCTGAATTGACAAAATTTAAGCTGAAAATAATGGAATTAACTGGAATTTTCAGTTTTCCACCATTATAATATAAAATAAAGAAAAACTAAGAATGTTATATTCTTGCTCAACTACATTATATGGCAGTGACATGGATTACCAGTACCCATACATCTATTTCAATTATATAGTCTCACATGAAAACAAACATAAGTAACCACAACATTTAATGCCTCGATGGCTTTCAACATATTTGAAATAGGTATGCAACACATTGAGCTATGCATGCTGCTAAGCTTAATAGATAAAAATATTTTAAAAATTAAACATTCATTCTTCTAATCACCAAATGTGTTGAGTTTTTATTAACTGTGAGGAATATCACTTGGTACTGAATGGGATGATGGTGATCAAAAATTAGAGAAAAAAATATTAAAAAAAGAAAAAGAAAAACAATATCCTTCTTTATTAGTGCAAAACTATAAATAAAGCTTGGAAATAATTCAGAAGGACAAAAAACATTGGCCTAGAAGGGAAGCCTGAATTCTAGTGTCATCCTGATCAATTATTTGCTGGATGTTCTTAAGTTTTTTGGATTTTTGTTCTTATTTTGGATAAACTAAATAGTTTTCAATTAAGACTAAGGACTGTCTTTTTAGGGTAGTCTACAAGATTAAAACAGGCAATTACAGAGATCAAAAACTGGGAAATATATATGTGT
>NC_045437.1:97441942-97460031 GCF_002776525.5 Piliocolobus tephrosceles | reverse complement strand
TTTTTTTTTTTTTTTTTTTTTTTTTTTTTTTGAGACGGAGTCTCGATCTGTCGCCCAGGCTGGAGTGCAGTGGCGCGATCTCGGCTCACTGCAGGCTCCGCCTCCCGGGTTCACGCCATTCTCCTGCCTCAGCCTCCCAAGTAGCTGGGACTAGAGGCGCCCGCCATCTCGCCCGGCTAATTTTTGTATTTTTTAGTAGAGACGGGGTTTCACCGTGTTAGCCAGGATGGTCTCGATCTCCTGACCTCGTGATCCACCCGTCTCGGCCTCCCAAAGTGCTGGGATTACAGGCTTGAGCCACCGCGCCCGGCCAAAAAAACTGGGAAATATTTTAGAAGTACAGTCCAACTATATTATTTGGCAGGCAATTTGGTAAGAAGGAGGAATCAAGATTCAAGAGATTGGTCTAAGGGCATTCAGTCAATAACAGAAGCTCAAGAAGCACTTAAGTCTATATGATTATGTTCTGTTGCTCCTTATTTTATCATAATATTTCTCAGTTCTGGAGGGTTTAGTCATTGAAATCTGAAGATTAGATCCTATGTCAAATGCTCAGTTTTCTATCATTTATAGAATTTCTACTGTACTAAAAGAAAAAAAAATGCTGCTCTAGTTAAAGCAATGGATTCCTATTTCTTCTATAAACAAACAGACTATAAAATAATAAACAACCAAGACATTCTACTAGTATGCAGTATGCTGTATCCTACACATTTATTGTACTGGATACCTCTTCTTTCTCTACGAAACTGCTATTCATAAATAATAATGAATCCATGCTTTCATTCAGTGACTCCCATCCCAAATATGTCTTTTTCATCAGTAGCCAAATTTAATGTTCAGCAAAATTTTGAAAAAAATTATATATAAGTTCTTTTTTGCCACCTATTTAATGACAAACACAGCAAAGTTCCCTTTAAGAGAAAAAAATAAGTAGGAACGATCCTACCACCAACATACCAGTGGACAAACTAAATATAAATTTCTAAAGTAAATATTAGTACTTTAATACAATCTTATATTCTATTTATTTTGACTAAGGTTAGTATTTATTCTGATACTATGTTATACCCAACAATTAAGACAGTGTTTTAGAAATTAGAACTACAGTATTTTCAAATTGATAACTGTTTGAATAAGATTTTCTTAATGAGGGTTTCTCACTAAACACTGTATCAAATCTGCAATCTAATTCTGATATACTGATGTTAATAACCAGGAAATATTTCATGGCCAAGTACCTCACTGAGCACAAAATGTAATCAACACGTACAATAGTATATTTAGTGAAGCATAACAGCAGTAGCCAAAAAGCAAATGTAGGGCTTTTTAAATTACATATTTGGCAGAAATTACTAAAGTAGCCTGAAATGACAGAAATATTAGCTTTTAGAATCTGTTACCAAGATTGTCAAAATGTCCTCTAGTTTATATCATTATAAAATAATTATTATTTAAAATGATTATAAAATAATTTTAAAACTTAATTTTTATTTTTAATTATTATGGATACATAATAGTTTTACATATTTGTAAGGTACATGTGATATCTTTATACAATCATACAATGTGTAATAATCAAATCAGGGTAATTTAAAAATAAATTTACTAAATCAAACAAAATAGCAAGAAGGTATTGTTTCCATTTGTTGTTTCATGCTGTAAAGCATTCTTTTAAACTTGTGTTTCTTCAGATTGCTTATGAGAATTTGTCTCCATTTTGCTTTGAGAAAAGCGATAGTAATTTTTAGTCAGCATATGTGGCCACTGACTCTTCATCAGTTTTTTTTTCTGGAAAAGCTGAAAATTCTACCAACAGTTCAAGAACTGAGATTTGTTTTTCAGTTTTATAATTCCTTTGTGCAAAATGATTCAGCAACTAAATAAAAAAAAATGCCTCTAATTAATTAGGGTAACAATAGCACATTAGGGTAACAATAGCACATTCAATAAAAGTTATATTAAGCAGCACAAACTTTTTTCCCAGAAACCTACAATTTTTCCCCATTTGATTGTACTGAGCCTCAATGGTTAACATACAAGACATAGTTGGTGGAATGGTGGTTTGCTACTCAATATCTCTTCTACCTCAACTGATAAGTCTGAGCTAATCATGGTACTTCCATTTTCCTCCCCAGGTCCTAGTTTATGAATGATCTCATAATCTAATCCTGGACAAGGATGTGAAAAAAATAAAAATAAAAAACAACTGTGTTGGAGGACTTTATGGAAACCTTTCTCATTCTTAAGAAAGATACATAAAAGAGTGTGGCCCTGACTTCCAGTTAAAGTTACCATCTGGTTGTAATTATAGGAACTGCTGGTACGATCCTCTTATCAACCTAAGAATAAAACCAATACAGAACAATGAGCAGAACCAAGGGAATCACAGAGGAGAGGAGCAAGACCCTTGAAGTACTGTGCCTGCTGAGGCCCCTATCTGTGATATTCTGTTACATGAAAAAACACACTTCCTTTAGAAAATTTATATTAAACCATATATTGGTGTTTTCATATGGTTCAATTTAATTTAAAGAAACAGAGAAAATACCCCACATCTTAATGACCAACAATATTTTGATGTATTTAAGACCACATTAAAAAGCACCCCTCTCAGAAAAAGCTGACTACAAAAACTAGTTTTGTAAAATTATAAGCAAGGAAATTCATTTGCCTCTCTGAAAATGACTTGCTTCCTGTTATTCTGTGGATAGAATCTTGAAAATGAAGAGGGACTAATTTTAAAAACTGTTAAACAAGAAGACACCAGTAAGGGATAAGCTAACAAGAATTATTAAAAGTTATACTGTAGACTAATTATATTCTGTACTACAATTGAAAAGGCAGACAAATCATACTACTTATATGCTTTATTTTGGGACCTATGTATTTGGAAAATTAACAGTAATACAAGTGGTAGTATAGAAGACATAGTGAGCAAAATCTAGAATTATCCTCTTTAGGTGTAGTATAAATCAAATAAATATTAAACAAATGGAATGAGATTGATTGCAGGATATTGCAGATGAAGCCATTTGAACTAAGCCTCAGTTTTCCTATCTTTCAAATAAGAACGATAGGAACTACTCTGCAAGAAATGTTTTTAATTATTTCATAGTGAATTTAGATCCTAGCATAGTCTCTGATACATCCTGCACTAAGGGTGTATTTTATTAACAAGCAGCTGTCACAATCACTCCTATTGTAGTTCTGTTACTTCACTCTGTCCATGCCAGAAATAAAAATTCCTTTTATGAAAAACTGCACCATTTACTTAGATATTCTTTTCTGCTCTGGCTTTTAGTTATTTGAATATTATCCCCGCCCCATACCCCCAGCAGAATGTAGGTTCTTTGCTAATTTTTATTCAGTAAGAGTCAAATTTGGATGAAGAATTGTAACGAGAGAAGTAAACAGCAACAGAAGTAAAGCCAAAAACTTTATTGCTAAAAAGTTAAGATAACTGAAGTAGGACTTAGTAATTTCTAATAAAATATTTACTCCAAGAGTGAAAGCTGGACCAAGTCATCAGTTTAAAAATAACATTTTTAGTTTGAGGCCAGGTGCGGTGGCTCACGTCTGTAATTCCAGCACTTTGGGAGGTTGAGGCAGGTGGATCACCTGAGGCCAGGAGTTTGAGACCAGCCTGGCCAAGGTGGTGAAACTCCATGTCTACTAAAAATAAAAAACATTAGCCAGGCTTGGTGGTGCACATCTGTAGTCCCAGCTACTTGAAAAGCTGAGGCATGAGAACAGCTTGAACCTGGGAGGCAGAGGTTGCAGTGAGCCGAGATTGTGCCACTGCACTCCAGCCAGGGGGACAGAGCAAGATTCCGTCTCAAAAAAACAAAAACAAACAAACAAACAAACAAAAATTATAAGTTCGGAAATCTGTGGAACTGTATGTTTCTTTGTCCTTTAGAATCCAATTCAGTGGTGCATTGTGCTCACATACAGAGTTCATTGATCACATAAAAATAATGATTGGTTTATACGAGACTGTCTTAACCATGTAGTTAGGACGTTTTCAGAGAGTTTAAAACTGGCTCAAGTGCTGTTTTATTAGGAAATGTCACATTCTATTAAGAAAAAAAAAAAACTTTACTTGAATCAACTTTACTACATTTAATTAGACAGATTAATATAACTTCTTTAAGCAGGAATACTACTGAACTGTTTGTATGTATGTATGTATGTATGTATGTATGTATGTATGTATGTATTTGAGATGGAGTCTCGCTCTGTCACCCAGGCTGGAGTGCAGTGGTGCGATCTCGGCTCACTGAAAGCTCCGCCTCCCGGGTTCACGCCATTCTGCCTCAGCCTCCTGAGTAGCTGGGACTACAGGCGCCCGCCACCACGACTGGCTAATTTTTTTGTATTTTTAGTACTGACGGAGTTTCACTGTATCAGCCAGGATGGTCTCAATCTCCTGACCCCATGATCCGCCCGCCTCGGCCTCCCAAAGTGCTGGGATTACAGGCATGAGCCACAGTGCCCGGCCTGTTTTATTTATTAAATCATATCGACAATATTTTAAAGTACTTCTATAAAACTTTCAACAGTTCTAAAAAATAATAATAATAATCAGGAATATCAGAGTCAGCAAGGGAATCATCTTTTCAGTTCCATGGTAAAACCCAAACTGCAACAGTTATATGTTTCCTGATATTCTTTGATGGCTGACTTTAATTTGCCTTGGTTAACAAAATATGTGGCCAATATAATCAGTCAGCAACATATAACACATGTAACTATAGCCACCAGAGACTTTGCTGTAAAAATGGTTGTAAAACCTACTCTTTCCATTGCAAGGTATTTGTAGCAATCTTGGCAATGGAAAGTAGATTTATTGACAACAATAACAACAGTAAAAGATGCCATATTTCTGGACCTTTCTATTACTTTATAATAAAGTAACAGTAAAATAATATATATACACACATATATATACACACTTAAGTATATACTTTATATATTGAAGTACATATATTCATATATTTACTGGAACATATAAATATAAAGAAATATTTCTATATATTTATATATTTATTGCTATATATGTATATATTTAAGTACTTAATCTCAACGAAAAGCAGTTATGTGAAAATTATGCACATAATTCACCACTTAACTGTTTTCTAAAATCCAGGATTTTATGGAGAAATTTCTTGATAAAGCAATTTACAATTACATTAGAAGTAACAGAAAATCTGAATAGCTCTATGTGTATTAAATAACTCTTCCCATTCAATAAAAAGTCCATTCACTTAACAGTTTCACTCATTTGTTCTATTAAATACTTAAGGAAGAAATAATAGCAGTGTTACACACATTTGTACACACACAGATGCAAAGGAATCACTTCCCAACACATTTTATGAGAAACAGAAACCCTAATTTCAAAACATGATAAAGATACTATAAAAGACACACACACACACACACACACACACACACACACACACATATACACATATACACACACACATATATGTGTGTGTCTTTATAAACACTTTAAGAAAACATTAGTGAATTGAACCCAACAGTATATAAAAGGATACCATGACAAAGGAGGATTTGTCTCAGGAATACTATGTTGGTTTAACATTCAATAATCAATTAATGAAATTCACCATATTTATTTACTAAAAGGAAAAAAACAATCAGTACACGCAGAAAAAGTATGGACAAAATTCAAAACTATTCATGATAAAAACTCAGCAATCTAGAAATAGTAGGAAATTTACTTATGCTAACAAGCAATATCTACAAAAAAAACCTGACAGCTAACCTACTTAATATTGGGGCTAGCCTTATCTGATATTTACTTCCTATAATGCTACAGCAATAAAAATTATTTTATATACAATATGCATATAATCTGGGATATACAACTATTTTAAAATCCACCTATTAGCAATCTTAATTCCCTCTGCAATCTTTGGCCATCTTTGTCATGTAACTGAACAAATTTACAGGATCTAAGAGATTACGATGTAGGCATTATATAGCTGTTCTGCGAAATCCTTGGTCAAGTTCCTCTTTCAGTGCCTAAAGAGATCTTATATATCCACATACGTATAGACTTTTTCTTCCAATTTACTGGGGGGAAAATGGTATTAACCATGGGTATCATTTGTTACTAAAGTGAGCCACAATAAGATCAGTGTGCAGGTTTCACACAAGAAAAGTTAAAAATGTTTAATGAAGTGATAGTGTAATGCATGTTTAACCTCTAATATCAACATTAAAAAATCAAATAGGGTTCTGCCCATTGAATTAAAAAGTCAGACAGGGTCCTTCTTCAAATAAAGTAATGGTGTTTGGAATGTATATCTCATTGTAGAAAAAATTTCTAAGCCACAGAAGGTAACAGGAATAAACACACTTCGTCTCACACCTCTTTAAAAATGCTGTTACATGGTCTAAATGTTAGACCTAATACCATAAAAACCCTAGAAGAAAATCTAGGTAGTACCATTCAGGATATAGGCATGGGCAAGGACTTCATGTCTAAAACACCAAAAGCAACGGCAGCAAAAGCCAAAATTGACAAATGGGATCTAATTAAACTAAAGAGCTTCTGCACAGCAAAAGAAACTACCATCAGAGTAAACAGGCAACCTACAGAATGGGAGAAAATGTTTGCAATCTACTCATCTGACAAAGGGCTAATTTCCAGAATCTACAAAGAACTCAAACAAATATACAAGAAAAAAACAAACAACCCCATCCAAAAGTGGGGAAAGGATATGAACAGACATTTCTCAAAAGAAGACATTCATACAGCCAACAGACACATGAAAAAATGCTCATCATCACTCGCCATCAGAGAAATGCAAATCAAAACCACAATGAGATACCATCTCACACCAGTTAGAATGGCAATCATTAAAAAATCAGGAAACAACAGGTGTTGGAGAGGATGTGGAGAAATAGGAACACTTTTACACTGTTGGTGGGATTGTAAACTAGTTCAACCATTATGGAAAACAGTATGGCAATTCCTTAAGGATCTAGAACTAGATGTACCATATGACCCAGCCATCCCACTACTGGGTATATACCCAAAGGATTATAAATTATTCTACTACAAAGACACATGCACACGTATGTTTATTGCGGCACTATTCACAATAGCAAAGACTTGGAATCAACCCAAATGTCCATCAGTGACAGACTGGATTAAGAAAATGTGGCACATATACACCATGGAATACTATGCAGCCATAAAAAAGGATGAGTTTGCATCCTTTGTAGGGACATGGATGCAGCTGGAAACCATCATTCTTAGCAAACTATCACAAGAGGAGAAAACCAAACACCGCATGTTCTCACTCATAGGTGGGAACTGAACAATGAGTTCACTTGGACTCGGGAAGGGGAACATCACACAATGGGGCCTATCATGGGGAGGGGGGAGGGGGGAGGGATTGCATTGGGGAGTTATACCTGATATAAATGATGAATTGATGGGTGCTGACGAGTTGATGGGTGCAGCACACCAACATGGCACATGTATACATATGTAACAAACCTGCACGTTATGCACATGTACCCTAGAACTTAAAGTATAATTAAAAAAAAAAATGCTGTTACATGGTAAAAATGTGGCCACCTTCTCCAAATTACACTCACCCTGATTCCTGACCTCTGCTTAGACTGAAAAAAATAGCACAGATATCTAGGATCCAGTGTGAGTGTAATTTAAATGATGTTTAATATTGTTTCAAGACGAGAATAAAAGAATAGAAAAACTGTATGACCATTCTTTGCTTCTTTGTGCCCTGAAATATCCATCCTTATTGCTCATTTAAGAAGAGAAAAGGAAATCTGGCTTAGAGAAGAGCATTATTCCTGATTTAGTCAAAAACCCAAAATTGCGAATCCCAACTTTATATCTAAGACTCCTTCATTCTGCATTGTGGAGATAAATATATATATATATATTTTGTTAAATGCATGAGGCTGAGCATTTTGTACATTTTTGTGCACTATTGTATGCATCCCCAGAGCTTAGTAGAGTGCCTGGGGCACATGGTAGTTAATCGGTGCTTTTAATGAAAGAATGAATCTATCCAATTTGCTCTGCCCAGTGGGATATCATCTTATAGGCATCTTGAATTCCTCATCGTTAAAACTGATTTCACATTATCCGACCCATAATTCTGCTCCCAGAAATTTACCCTGAAAATCCACCTCCAACAATACAAAAATACATCTGCACAAAGTTATTCATTGCAGTACTATTTATAATTACAAAACAACTAAAACCTACCTAAATGTCAAACCATAGGTGATTGAATAAACCATAGTTATCATTCTATAGCCACTATTGAATATGCAGCTGTAAATAAGTATATATATATATAAAAAAAATAGCCTCTATAGAGTAATACGTAGCTCTGTCATATATGTTCATATACATATGACATAGTAAATGACATGACTTATAGTTACATATTACTCTATAGTGAGTATAATGCATACATATATATGGCATGACATATATCAAATACAACAAAAAAGTATAATAGAGCATATATAGTATATTACATCTTATGTAAGAAATGAGGTAAACATAAGAAATACAGGTTTCTGTCAACTTTTACCAAAAAAACTATAGGGAAGATAAACCAGAAAATAATGAAGGTGTTTATCTTCAAAGGATGAGGTGGGAAGAATGGAATAGAGAGTGGAAAGTATACAAGAGAGACTACAACTTTTGTGTGTGTCTGTATATATTTGTGTGTGTTTACATTTTATGTATAGTATTAACTTTTGGAAGCATGTCTGTGTTTTCCTTATAAAATAAAACAAAAATAGGAAAGGAAGAAGAAACCTAAAACAGAAAGCAAACTAAACTAAATTAAATTATATTTCAAATGACTACTATGAGCATACTGAAGAGGAGTGTGGGAAAGAACTAAGCCAAATTATTTATGAACACAGTATCTGACTATGTATCCTTAGTACTGGACATGATGGGACAGTGAGAAGAAAACTGCAAACTTTCATAAATTTTTTTAGAAAGCTTTTTTTTAAGCAACGCAATTCTTTAATAGGCAAAGAAACTCAGAAACTAATTCAGTTTTATTATAGGACTGAACTGATTAGTAGAAGTATTGAAGCCAGACATCTCATGACAGTAGAAAAACACAATTATGGAAAGGAAGCAGGCCAAAAAGAACCCAGTAGAGACAAACTGGAATGGAAGGTGTGAAGTGATAATATCTAAAGTACACATATATGGGTGTATATGCAAGCACATGGACACCAGGTGTATTTATGTATAAATAATACATAAATACATACATTTAGTGGAACTGTGTGCTGAAAGGCCCAGAAACAAAGTCAACCCAGTTGCAAAGACTTTACTGAATGCCCATTCAAAGAAACCAGGGTTCTATGGAGAAATGCCTGATTTCAAGGTTGAATCCAAAAGAGTCTAGAACATCTGGTGAGGCTGGAAAGTAAGGAGGTATTTAAAAAAAATGGGACTGAGTTACAAGGACAGAAACCATTTTGAAGAAGCTCCCACTGACCATACCTGGGACCACATGTGCACTAAAATAAGTACAGCAATGAATTATGAACCTTTGAAAAAGAGAAAATCATCATTACATATTGATGATAGATAGACAAGGAAGAAGGGAAGGTTTTTACTTATAGGAAAATGTCAATGCTGACTGGTAAACACAAAAGAAATAATGAAGTTTGAAAATAATTGTGTTCTAACTTTCATAAAGAAGATTAGATCAGGCAAGAATTGTGATGAATAGATGTTAAACATGGGGAGAAATTTAGATGAGAAATATGATATTTTCATGATTGTAAAATATTTCCTCATTAGTTATGGAGGGGAAAAATCATTAACACAATGGAGAAATTGAGGAAAACCTTAAACAGGTGCATAAAAATTATCACTGCTAATGAAGTACAAGTGGACATCTGTGTTTCCAGATATGATACTAAAGGTATCATATCTCCTAAAGGGAGATAGCATGAAGTAAGTAGTATTTCAACTAAGAATGAGGAACCTGAATCTAATTGTGAGGAAACATCAGAACATCAGATAAATACAAAATGAGAGGAACGAATTCTTCTGTATACATATTATGAGAGAAAAAAGGAACACTCAAGAGAATAAGATAAACTGCTAATAACTAGTAAATCTGGAAAATAAGTATAGAATATTTTGTACTGTTTTTATTCTTGTAAACTTTCTGTAAGTTTAAAATTATTTCCAGACAAAATGGATTTTTAAAAAAGTACTGCGTGAATATATGCTTCTTGAAGAAAAAAAATCAGATAGCTATAGAAAGAAAACTGAACATGAAAAATAAACTGTTAACCTCTCTAACTCATCTTTTCCCCACTGGCAGCCAAATTTCACAAAGTCAGAATTTTTTTTTTTGTTTGTTTTGTTCTGCTCTTTAATGTATCTCAAACACCTAGACCAGTGCTTGGGAAGTAAATAGCTGCTACATCATTCATTTGTTGGATAAATTAATGAATAGGTAAATAGTCACGTGCTGTTCCCGTCACTTTATTTAGATATATATTAAAGTTTTGCCTTATTTATTGAGTAAATTGGGTCAAATTACTAAATAACTCAAGATGATTTCATTCTTACCCCTGAAACATGCTTTATCATTATTATAACCAATTCTCACTCTTTCACTCTGAAAACAGGACTTACATCTTGGTTAAGATGTTTATTAGGGCAGGTAATTAATACTTTCCAAAGCTGCTTAAATAATTCACTCCTCTCTGCCTTTCCTGCTGTATCTGTAATACAAGTCATCTCATGCCTTTGAACCATCTAATTTCTTTTCTTCTTTGTCACCTTACTCTTTATCTTGGTCCCCTTCAACCCACGCAGTCAGGGTAACCTTCAAAACATAACTGTGTAGTCAAAGTTTCCCTTCTCTTAAAATTTTCAAAATGATTTTTATGGCCCATAGAATTGATGATTAGCATAGATTACAACTGTTTCATGAACTTTTTATTTTTCCATTTTTACTGAGGTATAATTGGCAAATAAAAATTGGATATGCTTAAGGTGTTTACCTTGATGTTATGATGTGCATATACTATGTGAAACAATCACTGCAATCACGCTAATCAACCTCTTGCGATTACCATATTTTTGTGTGTATCAAGAATAATGAACATCTACCCTCCTATCAAACTTAAAAGTATACAATACTGTATTGTATTGTTAACTATATTCACATTATTGTACAAGTTATTCATCTTGCATAACTTACTCATCTTGCATAAATGAACTTACTCATTTTGCATAACTAAAAATTTGGATCTCTCGACTAACATCTTCCTATTTTCCCTTCTCTGCAACCCCTGGCAATCCCTATTCTATTCACTACTATAAGCTTGACTATTTAGATTCCATATATAAGCAAGCTAATGCAATATCTGTCTATGTTTGGATTGTTTCAAATAACATAAATTCCTCCATGTTCATCCACGTTGTTGCAAACGTCCAGATTTTCTTCTTTTTTTTAAGGCTGAATAATATTCAATAGTATATTATACATATAATTATATATATTTATATATATATACATATGTCATACTTTTCAAATTCATTTATCTGTTGATATGGTTTGGCTGTGTCCCCACCTAAATCTCATCTTGAATTGTAGCTCCCATAATCCTCATGTATCATGGGAGGAACCTGGTGGGAGGTAACTGAAACCTGGGGGCAAGTTTTTCCCATGCTGTTTTCATGATATTGAATAAGTCTCATGAGATCTGATGGTTTTATAAAGGGTAGTTCCCCAACACAGGCTCTCTTGTCTGCCGTCATGTAAGATGTGCCTTTGCTCCTCTTTTGCCTACTGCCATGATTGTGAGGCCACCCCAGCCGTGCAGAACTGTGAGTCCATTAAACCTCTTTTTCTTTATAAATTACCCAGTCTCGGATATTTCTTCCAAGCAGTATGAAAATGGACTAATACATCTGACAATGCACATTTAGGTTATTTCTACAACTTGGTTAATGTGAATAACACTGCAGTGAACATGGGAGTGCAGATCTCTCTACGTAATGATTTCCTTTGGATATATATCCAGCAGCAAAATTGCTAAATCATAAGGTAATTATTATTTTTAATTTACTGAGGAATTTCTGTACTGTTTTCCATAACAGCTGTGCCAACGCACATTCCCACCAACAGAGTCATGTGCCCATTTTAAAATCAGATTATGTGAGATTTTTGGCTAATAAGTTATATGCATTCCTTATATATTTTGGATATTAACTCATATACATATATATATGGTTTATAAATATTTTATCCCATTATTTAAGTTCCTTTTCACTCTGATGATTATCTCCTTGGCTGTGCAGAAGCATTTTAATTTGATGCAACCCCATTTGTCTATGTGGATACCATTGTCAAATGCTTTTTCTGTGTCTACTGAAATGATCTTGTGGCTTTTTTTTTCTTTCAACCTAATAATGTGTTCTATTGCATTGATTTGCATGTGTTGAAAGATATTTGCACTCCAGGGACAAATTCCATTTAATCATGGTGTATCATCATTTTAATACGCTGCTGCATTTGGGTAACTAGCATTTTATTGAGGATTTTTGTATCTATGTTCATCAGGAATATTGGCCTGTAGTTTGCTTTCCTTCATCTGGCTTTGGTATCAGGGTAATACTAGCCTCATAAAATGAGTTTTAAAGTGCTTCTTCTTCTATTTTTCAGAATAATTTGAGAAGGACAGGTCATAATTCTTCTTTAAATGTCTAGTATAATTTACCCATGAAGCCATATGGTCCTGGACATTTCTTTGTTGGAAAGTTTTGGCTATTGACTCAATCTCCCTATTTGTTACTTGTTTGTTTGGACTTTGAGTTTCTTCTTGACTCAAATTTCATAGATTATATGTTTCTAGGAATTTATCCATTTTTCTAGGTTATCAGATTTGTTGGCATATAATTATTGATAATAGTCTCATGTCTTCTTTAATTTCTGAGGCACCCATTGTAATTTCTTCTCTTTTATTTCTGATTTTATTTATTTGAGTCTCTTTATTTTTTGCTTAGTCTAGCTAACGGTGTATTGATTTTATCTTTTTTAAAAACAAAATCTTAATTTTATTAATTTTTCTCATTTTTTAAACTAACATATTTCTACTATAATCTTAATTATTTCCTTAATTCTGCTAATTTTAGGCTTAAAATGCTTTTATTTTGCCACTTTCTTAAAGGGTAAAGCAAGGTTGTTTATTTAAAGTCTTTTTTCTTTCATAACATAGGCATTTATTGCCATAAACTTCTCTCCTAGCAATGCTTTTGCTGCATCCCATAAGTTTTGTTATGCCATTTTTTTTTTTTGGTCTTAAAATAGCTTTTAAAATTCCCTTTGATTTCCTATTTGACCCAGTGGTTGCTCAGGAGTATGTTGTTCAATGTATTAATCTAGTCTTTTATTGCTATAAAGACATACCTGAGACTGGGTAATTTAAAAAGAAAAGAGGTTTAATTGGCTCATGGTTCTACGGACTATACAAAGCATGGTGCCAACATCTGCTTGGCTTCTGAGGAGGTATCAGAGAGCTTTCACTCATGGTGCAAGGTGAAATGGGATCAGGTACTTCAAATGGCAAATACAGGAGCAAGGAGGAACAGGTGCTACACACTTAAAACAACCAGATTTCATGAGAACTCACTATCATAAAGACAGCACCAAGCCATGAGGGATCAGTTCTCATGACTCAAACATCTCTGACAAGACTTCAATTCCAGCATGGAGGGTTACAATTGACACGAGATTTGGCCTGGAGGTATATTCAAACTATATCTTTTAGTTTCCACATATTTATATTTTTTCCTGTTTTCCTGCTGTTATTGATTTCTATTTCTATTCCATTGAGGTTGGAAAGATACTTGGAATAATTTCAATCTTCTTAAAGTTGTTAAGACTTGTTTTGTGACCTAAAATGATTTATCCCAGAATGCATCCCATGAGCACTTGAGAAGAATGTGAATTCTTCTGCTGTTGGGTGCAAAGTTCCATCTATGTCTGTCAGGTCCATTTGTTTTATAGTGTTGTTTAAGTCAGCGGTTTCTTTAGTGATTTTCTGTCTAGATGTTCTATTCATTATTGTAAGTGGGATATTAAAGTACCATAAATTATTTCATGACTGTCAATTTCTTGCTCCAGATCTGTCAATATTTGCTTTATAATTTAAGTGCTCTGATAGAGTCACACTAATTGTCATATCTTCCTGGTGAATTGACTCTTTTACTATGTAATGATCATTTTTTTCTGTCTCAAGAGATAGTTTTTGACTTAAAATCTATTTTTTCTGATAAAAATTTAGCAACCCTTGCTTTGTTTTGGTTACCATTTGCATGGAATATCCGTTTCTGTCCCTTTTCTTTCATCTTATGTGTGTCTTTATTTGAAAGTGAGTTCCTAATGGACAGATGTAATTGTTTTGTTCATGTTTGCCTACTCAGGCAGTAGTACTATCAAAATGTATACTTGATGAACATATTTTCATTAAATGAATAAATTATCAGCATTACTAAAACTTCCTTTAAATGCATGTGTGTGCATATATAAACAGCTTAGATAGATGGATAGACAGATATATGGATACAGATATATAGGACTTAGTAGTCCAATTTTTGTTGAGTCATCTTTTCTGTAATCCTAAGAGATTTGTTTTCTTTGCATTTGTACCTGACTCTGCACTCTAATTCTCCTTCACCCAGTAATCCTTCTGGATTCCAAGATGGCTTTCCTTATTAGGTTGAATCTTTGTTGCCTTTTTTCCCATTCTGTTTACATTGGCATTTATTCTATACTCATGTCATTTTATTTATCTAAACCTGTTAGGAAAGGTCTTAACACTTAGTGAGAATAGATCTCAGTATAGATGTTACAGCTATATGATCAGACCATAAACAATTAGTCCCCCAATTCCGCAAGGCAGCACTATTTGCAAACACTAGAACCCAACTAAAAACAAAATATCTTCAGAATACAAAAAGGAAACTAAGTTTACTAAGTATTTATCTCACACACACAACAAATGCGCGTGCATACACACACACACACACACACACAAGTTAATACATATTGCAAGAATGAAGGAATTAATGGGCCCTAGGGAATATCTGGGTGATGAAATAATCTGTACAACAAAACCGCATGACACAAGTTTACCTATGTAACGACCCTGCACTTGTACCCCTGAACTTAAAATAAAAGATAAAAAATAAATAAATAAATTTTTAAAAATTATTTTGAGATGGTACTCTATTGTTTGTATCTATTTCAGCAAAACAATGTGAATGTGAGCTATGGGGTAGATAGCAAAAAGAACTTCAGTGAACAGAATTGAAGAAACTGTGTTGGAATATAAGCTGTTTAATGAAAGTCTACTTTACTTCTTCAGTTTAATTGTCAAGGACTGGCTTCCTGATTCATGTAATTAAACTATTGGAATACTTACCTTCGAGGATGATTGGCATCAAACAATGTGTTGTCATCATCCTCATCATCTTGTTCTAAAGGTGTCAATTCCATATTTTCTATGTTAGTGTCCAAAACTCCGTATCTCCTAGTCTTTCGGTTTCTTCTTCTCATCCTATCAAATAGAACAAATTAATGAATAAAAATTATTTAATATGGCATAGATGATCCTTAGTTTATATTTATTTGTAAAATAAAATAAATTATTATTCTGTTTCTGACATAGAAAGCACTCAATATCAGAAGGGTTACATTTCAGATATGTAACAAATTTACCACCTAGGATTAAACGTCATGAAACAAAACCTACTCCTACATGTTTATGTGCCATCGCCTGTTTCTTCTGTCTGACATACTCTCTTCTCCCTGTGTCAACTGATGGTGTCGACAAATAACTTTTAAGCCTTAGTTAAGGTACTGTACTTTAAGTCTTAACTTTTAAAGGCTTAGGTCAGGTACTTCTTTAGCGAAACCTCCTGCTCCAGCCTTTTCCCCATGTTCTCCATGCTTTCTTACCACTGTTTAGATGTCCCTCTAAGAAACTGTATGTATATGCATGTTCACAGTCTAAACTGATACCCCACAACTCTAGCTGCGTACCAGAATTACCTAGGACTATTTTTTAAAGTCCCATGTTTAGGCCCTAACTGAATCAAAATGTACAGCAAAAAAGAACTAAATATCAATATTTTGTTGAGGTTCTACATGTGATTCCAATGTGATATAAACCATTATCTGAGATCAGTGGTTCTTGCAGTGTGGTTCTCTGGATCAGCAGAATCACAGTCACCTAGGAACTTATAAGAAATGCAGATCTTCATGGCTAGCCCAGACCTAGTGAATGACAAACTTTGAAGATGGGGCCCAGAAACCTGTGTTTTAACAAACATTTCTTAGGCTTTTGATGCATACTCAAGTTTGAGAACCACTGGCTTAGTGAAATTGAAAAGATTCAAGGGTGCTTAACATTCATTATTATTAGCTGTATGTATGAAATCTCAAGATTTAGAGTCCTACTTCCAGTTTGTGTCTCAAATAACTTGTTCTTTTCCTTCAAATCATTTACCTTAATTTGCATTCCTATGTCCTGATGTATATGTTTATGTGGTGTTTATTCATTAGTCTCTCCCAGTAAGTTCTCTGAGGGCAGCAACCAAGACTGTTTTATTCACCACTATATAACCACTTCCTACCACAGTGATGTATCAATTAAGATGTTCCTCAATTAATTGCTGAGGGTCTGAGTGACTTCTACCTTGGCGACCAAAACTATGACCCTGCAAGGAATGCCTAAGTCATCTCCAAAGCAACAACTTCAACTCCACACACAGCAAAATGTGTTTCACAAGAGTGTCCATTGGAGTTTGAAAACAAAATAGAAAATATTTCAGTCAGTTATCACAAATAAAATCAGTTTACATAAACTCTGATTTACTCTGTTTGACATAAGTGGGATAAGAAATACTTGGGCTATAACATTAACTGTAAAGAGCAACATGAGTCTCTTCAAACATGCCAGTGAAGCCCCTGGAAAACAAACTTACCTGCAACAAATACTTGAGTCTTACTAAGCAACAGGTATGATATTAGCTTCTGGGTGTAAAGTGCCTGGTCTCAGGGTTAAAATTTACAAAATGTTACTAAGTGTGAACACAAACCAAGAAAATTTCTGCCAGTCATTACCTATAGAGCTATCTATATACACGTCTAAAGTGATGGCACAGGAAACAGAGTTAAGCATAGTATTTAAAGTTACAAATGTAACTAATGAAAGGGTCAGTAAATATTAGTACTAGCAAAAATGAAGCAGTATGAAATACAAAGTACTCTTTCTTTCATAGTGAGAAATTAAGTATGTTTAGGTTGTTACATTAACAAGTATGTGTGTTTGTGTGTATGTTTGCCCACACACCCACACACACCATGTAGACCAGAGGTCTAAACTTTCTCTGTAAAAAATTAGATAGTATTTTTATGCCCTGTAGGACACACTCTGCTATATATTTATTTAAATTTTTGTTGTGTTTACCACCCTTAAAAATACATAGATGGATGATTGATAGATGGATAGACAGACAGATAAAACATTCTTAGCTCTTAGGCCTTACAAAAACATCAGCGGAAGGAATTTGGCCTGTGGGCCACACTTTGCTAACCTCTGATTTAGACTTATGAAAGTAATTAGCAAACAAACAAAGAAAAGAAATAATAAATGTATTGTCTTTAGAAAGTAGAAATAGAAAAACAGTCTGGGCATGGTGACTCACACCTGTATTTCCAACACTTTGGGAGGCCAAAGTGGGCGGATTACCAGAGGTCAGGAGTTTGTGACCAGCCTGGCCAACATGGTGAAATCCCGTCTCTGGTAAAAATACAAAAATTAGCTGAGCATGGTGGGGTGCACCTGTAATCCCAGCTACTCGGGAAGCTAAAGTAGGAGAATGGCTTGAACCTGGGAGGCAGAGGCTGCAGTGAGCTGAGATGAAGCCACTACACTGCAGCCTGGCCGGCAGAGTGAAGACTCTGTCTCAAAAAAAAAAAAAAAAAAAAAAAAAAAAAAAAAAA
>NC_045437.1:97430703-97441842 GCF_002776525.5 Piliocolobus tephrosceles | reverse complement strand
AAAAAAAAAAAAAAAAAAAAAAAAAAAAAAAAAAAAAAAAAAAATAATAATAATAAGAGAGAGAGAGAGAGAGACAGAAAACTAGAGGAAAGTTAGTTGACTATTTGTGCTTTTGAACCATATCATTTAATGATATCTGCATGCAATTGTTTGATTTTAAAAAGTGATTACACAAGAGTGAGTGAAACTAGTTGGAAATATAAGTTAAGGATATTGAGAGTTAAAATTTCTCTTTCCTTTTGTCAGTCTTTTGCTCAGTTTTTGAAACCATATGGGTTCCAAACATTTTGACATTTTTAGTCAATAAAGTTAATGTCATGTGAAATTATTTTTGGAAGTAAACTAGATTCTCCCAGGTCATATATATCAAACAGTTAATATGTTAACCTGTCATTGTTAGTCACAGGACAGGTTGGCTAGTCTTAAAACAAACAAACAAAAAATGATATGAATGTAGGGCTTAAAGACTTTAACATTCTGCTCATCTTATGTTCTTCTCTACATTTAAAGTCTTTAACGATTCCTAATCTTACAATAAGCGGTCAAACTAATTTGCCTAATAATACTATTTTCCCTATCTGTGTATAGCCTAAACATTTGGCTGCATTGGTTTGGACATTTTATTCTTTATTCTATCCTTTAATTTAAATGTGTATGTAAATACTATCTTCTAAAAATGAATCCAAATTCTTTAGAAACAAGAACTTATTTCACGTATAAAAACAGAATATTGTTAGGCATCAAAGAAATGGGTGACGAAGTTCTAATCTAAATGAATTTGCTGTTTTAGTATATGTACTGACTCATCCAAGAATGAGTAAAAAATGCTGTATATTATTAAATAAAATTTAAACTAGAAATGTAATTTCTCTAAAAATGTCTTTGCTCTGTTCAAAGGTATAGGGAGTGATAATTATGTGGTCATACAGCTACATGGACACATAAAAACATCAACTATAATAAAACACATACACTCTATTACTATATGGGGTGATTCATCTCAAGGAAGAAAAAGAAAAAAAATTATAAAGCTTTCAAATAACTTGGGTGATTCAACAAATACTACTGAAAATACTAACAAACATTAAGTATAAAATAAAATACACATTAAAACACACCAAAATTTTAAGTAAAAAGTCTACTTTATCTTTTAATATGCATTGTGTATTATTTAAAAAAAATAAAAACGGCCCGGGTGCGGTGGCTCAAGCCTGTAATCCCAGCACTTTGGGAGGCCGAGACGGGCGGATCACGAGGTCAGGAGATCGAGACCATCCTGGCTAACACGGTGAAACCCCGTCTCTACTAAAAATACAAAAACTAGCCGGGCGAGGTGGCGGGCGCCTGTAGTCCCAGCTACTCGGGAGGTTTGAGGCAGGAGAATGGCATAAACCCGGGAGGCGGAGCTTGCAGTAAGCTGAGATCTGGCCCCTGCACTCCAGCCCGGGCAACAGAGCGAGACTCTGCCTCAAAAAAAAAATAAAAAAATAAATAAAAAATAAAAAAATAAAAAAATAAATAAAAACGAGAGCTTTAATATTTATGCAATTTTAATAGCCATGGTTCTTTTCTTATAAATGAACGTCTTCATTAGGCTCATGATACCCAAACTCATCTACATGTATGTTGACAATTACATATATATTATACACACACATGTAGATATAGACAAATATATGCACATTTTTCTACTAGACATAGTAAATGCATTTGGAAATGTAGAAACAAATTTTGCCAGCTTCTAATAAAAATAAAAATAGAGACTTTACACATTTGCACAGAGGAAAGTATGGAAGCCTGAGCAGGCAAAAGAAAAAAGCTATGTGATTACTCATATAGAATTATATTCACTCATCACCTGGTATGCACAGATAAATGATCCTGGTCAGATGCTTTCTAGGTATTCAAGTTAATATTCAAATAGCTGCCTTAATATAGATGCAGATTCCTTAATGTTCCAATACACTCAGGTTGGTAAGAACTATTTCTCTTCCAATAACATATATATAAATTAGAGTATTAAAACAAAACTAAATCACTAAAGTAAGTTTGATAAAATTTTATGTAAAAATATATGATGCCACATAAAATAAACACAACAGAATAAAATTCCATTTCATTTCATTTTTGCTCTATGAAAAGGAGAACACCAATCAATGTAACTTGCTGTGGCTTGATATATCCACCTGATTTTAGTTTGCTGTAATTTGTTGTATCTACCTGATTTGATATTTTCCCTTCTGTTTTTTTTTTTTTTTTTTTTTTTTTTTTTTTTAACTAAGCATCTGTAGGGTAATATTATTCCTTAATTTCTTTTGTAGAACATTCAAAGCTAGCCTGAAGAATATATTATTTACTATACACACACGTATACACACTCCCTTATGTGGTTAGACATAACGATGAAACAGTAAATAATAATCTATAACTAAAACAAAATTTTTCTTGACTATTTTTAGAAAAAAGTAAACAATTGACCAAGAATAAATGTGAAACTTTCTTTACCCATGAAACATAAATGAATAAAAATTAGAGAACCACAATTGTAGTTGTCTATACTTTTCATCAGGAAGTCCAACCCAATTGAATATATGACACATAGTAAAAATTCTTTTGAAGAATTTGACATCATTCTCATCTTTGTTCCCCATTTCCACAACCCAATCCATCAGTTGTTAGTTCCACTTCTTCAAGAATCAGATACTAATAAGGGATGTGTCTGCATGTTACAGGTTGAACTGTGTCCTCCAAAAATTCTTATGTTGAAGTCCTAATCCCTGGTACTGCAAAATGTGACCTTATTTAGAAACAGGGTCTTTATAGAGGTAATCAAGTAAATGAGATCATTAAGGTAGGCCCTCATCCAATGTGACTGATGTCCTTATACACAGGGAAATTTTGGAGACAGACACGCACACGGGCAGAACGCCATGTGAACATGAAAATGTCATCAAAAAGATCAAGAGAGGCCTAGAACAGATCCTTCCCTCACAAATCTCAGAAGGAACCAGCCCTGTCAGTACCTTGATTTTGGATTTCTAGCTTCCAGAACTGTGAGACATTAAATTTCTGTTAAGATAGTCCATTTGTACTTTTTTGCAATAGCTCTAACAAAGTAATATAGAATACAAGAGAACTGTTAGGGAAGGGCCTGTGAAGGATAGAGAGAGAGAGAAAAGGGAAAATAAGGAGACCTTACATTGGGTAATAGAGGTCTGACACCTGTGAAAGAGTAGAAAGGAAGGATGACCAGCTAGAAAGAGTTGTAGCTTGAAGTGCAGTTCTGGAATAGTCTTCACCAGGCCAGTGGCCTGTCTGTAAGCAAAAGTTGCCCATTAGTGGAGGTCCCTGTTAGTCAGGATGGCCAGGTTCTGCTCCACTCAGTCATCGGCTAGGGACAAGTTTAGGGGTTATTGTCCTGGCATGAATGCTGTGATGAACCCAAATCTGTGACAGCAGGAGGATGTCAACCAACTTTGCTTCCTGTAGCATGTTCTCTTGAATGGAGGTCTGATTAGTGTATCTCCACGGCTGCCACAATCACAAGGTATTATTGATTGTATTTCCTAAAAATAATGTAAATTCATTTATATTGCTTCACCATACCACTGCTGTCCTCTCATCTCTTCCTCTGCCGATTGAAATAGCTTCCTAATTCACTATCTCTACCTACTCTAGTCACCCATTAACCTTCCCTTCATTCTCTAAAACCTTCAATGGTTTCCTATTACTCAATATTAAGTAATGAGTCTATAATATATGGCCTACAATGATGAGCACAGGATGGACCATGTTTTCATCTTTAGCCTCATCTTGTTCTTTGCTCCACATTCCACTCCAGGTTCTGAACTCCAGCCACATAGCCTTCTCTCAGTCCCTCATGATGGCTGTGCTTTCTCTGCCATTGGCCTCACACTCTTCTCTCACCCACCACAATACTGTTGTGTGAATGCCTGCTCATCTTTCAGCTGTCAGCTTAAATATAACTTCCTCAGGAAACCCTTTTCTGTTCTACCTAACTAGGTCACAGATGTCTACTATTGGCTTCCACTAAAACTATATACATGTCCTTTAAAGTGCTTATGAACAGTTCACTTGCATACTTACTTAAGTGACTATTTGTCATCCCTACCAGACATTTGATTTTGTGAGAGCAGGAGCTGTATCTGTTCTTATTCACCACAGTAGCCTAGCCACAGCACACAACTTCTGTCATAAAGTTGATGCCTGATAAATATTGCTAAATAAATTAATTGACTAAAATATATAGATGTACAATATTTCTTCCATTTTCTCTGTATAAGAAAGATATCTAAAATTTTATATATAAATTATCACCCGTGGAATAAAACAAGCCTGAAAAAACATCATTTCCAGATACATACCACAACAAAATCTAAGGGAGCTAGCCAAATTTAAAATCATAATATGAACCTCTGGAGGTAACAGCTTTCTGACTCAGGACAAAAAAAAAAAAAAAAAAAAAAAAAAGTACTAGGATATTTAAAAACATTAAACATGTACTTACATCAGGAGCTCTAAGATTTCATTTAGGATGTTTTAGGTATGGTCCAGGCAACTGTCATACCTAACCCAACTAGAATCCCTAATATTTAGCTTGTATCCTATGCTGAGGAGTTTTATTTTTGTCCTTTTGGTATGTAAATTTACCATATTCTAAAAACACAGTTTTCCTTCATATATACTACAAATAACTGAAGTTTATCCTTTCAAAAGCCAAACTGGCTTTCTGTACTACTTTTAATTTCTCAGCATTCTATATGGAACCATATTCAATGCTAAAGATATTCCTGTCATCCTATACAGAAGAAAATGAAATTTTTTAAAAGTCTCTTTTTAACCTCTCAGGATCATTATAATTAGTTACCTTGATATAAACTCTTGGGAGCTATTAAAATGTATGTGACTCCATGTTGAAGTTTGCAGATTGTACTTTTGAATTCCTTTAGCATTTTTCATATTATTTAAAAGCCCTCTCCATTAGCCTGATAGGTATCAAGCTCTGTCCCTACCACAATCTTGACCACGTGTATCATTAACTAGACAGTTCCTCCAACAAGGTATCCTGCTACTGCTGAATTCTAATAAAGTGTTTACCTCTAACACCCAAAGGTCAACAACAACAACAAAAAAACCAAAAGCATGTTCATGTATGTTCAGGACACCGCAACCTTATTTTCCTTGATAGTTACCTTTTCTCTCCCAACTCCTTGTAATTCAGTACGTACAGTCAGTTCCTGTGCTTAGGTTTGTCTCCTGTTGAGGGCATGTTAGCAGACACCCCCAGGTAAAGTAAATCCTAAATCAGTGTTATATAGTTTGGCTTTGAAGTATTCCATATGAAAGTACATAACACCTAGTTTCCTTGTCATATCTCCTCTTTGTCTTGACATGAATTACTTTGTCTTCCCTTTTAGGCCCTAAGGCTCAGGATGTGAGACTTGATAATTCTTCTGACCTCCATTTCTAAAAATTTACCATGAATTTATTTCCCAATCAACCTTAAAGTTCTATCTACAGTTCAGTACCCCCCAAGATTCATCCTTTGTAGCCCCTTACTGGCTCTATTACCAACCTTTCATTTCCCTTACACTGACTCTATCTACAGCCCTGTCAGTTCTACCATCTTGCTGATTATAGCTTTAGCAGTCAGGTACCACAGATATATATACATAGATACATACACACACACATATATATATATATATAAATACACAGAGATTTAAGTTATACATAATACAAATATACATATATTTATAATATATAACAATATTTGTATATATATATTTAAAGCTTCTATTTCATAAGTGAGAAAATTAAAGTAAAAAAATGAAAATAGTGATAATATCAATAGTTTATGAGACAGAAGTATTAAAAACATTATAGTAAAACTCCCCAGATAAATTGTAATTGGAATTCCAGATGAAAAACATGCAATTAAGAAGAGTTGATGTTTTCTGTGCATGCACATACACCAGGCATTAAGCTAAACAGCTTATAAATATTACCTCATCCTCATAACAATCCTATAGGTTAAGTGCCTTCATTTCATCCACAGAAAGGCAGAAATAGAGAAAATTAAATGTGGGACAGTGAATGGTAGAGCTAAGATTCATACACGAGTAATTTTACTACTGAGTCTAAGTTTTAAAATACTGAGACAAAATGTATTCCTAATGAATCTAAATAATTTTAATGTAGGTCAAAAAATTAGGTGAAAACAATCTGCTAAACTTCAAAACAACTATCTCACATTATACCAGACTAGATAATTGTTTTAGTTGAGCTATATTTTCTAATTCATCCTTATGTAGTAAAAATAATAACAACTTGGCAGCTACTTGCATTAACAAGTATAATTATGTTGTTTTGATTAGTAGTTGTTCTGATGAGTCTCCCTTAATTTTGATCACTGTAATAGAATCTGCTTTGTTTAGAGGCAACTTTCTTCTTCTGGCTTAACAGAACCATGATTTTGTTTAGAGAGCAATTGAGCCCAGCCCTAAGGAGTACATAATGGCCATAATAATTGATTCAAACCAATCATGAAAATATAATTTTCCTTTTGTCAGTCATTGTCTAGGAGTAAAGAGATGAAGCAGTTCAGAAAAATGAGATGGAAGGGCGTGGCTCTGGTAGTGGGGTTTCCAGGAAAGATTTTTCTTCCTGATTAAAAAACAAAACAAAAGGATAGAGAAGGCCTCCCTTCTTGCTTAAGATACTATTGAGTGAGAACATAGTATTTAGAACAGAGGTAGGCATCCTATAGAAAGGCAAGCATGGAAAAGTACGGAATTCTTAATAATCTCCCAAAGCCACTGAACCAAACCTGGGCCTATTCATATACGTGATAAGTAGATGACAACAACAAAATATGTCCTTGTGTTTAATTCACTTTTAATTGGATATTTTATTATTTATAGCTAAAAACCTCCTAACTGATAAGGACACTTAACATATTAGTTTATCTGAGCCACATTGCTATTGTATATCATCTGGATGTATGTTTCCTTGTGATACTCTTTAAGAATCTTTCAGGCAGGTTCTATCAGCAATCCCTCCACTTTGAATAAACCAATCAAATATTTTATCAGAAATTTTCAATCTTAAATAACATTGCCACCAAAAAGCTCACTAACTTTTCACAGCTTCATTTTATACTTGTTTTCTCAGCTTAGTACACTTTTCCCATCTCCTTGTAGATCATATCATTCCCATCACATTCTCTCAGAGATTTGGCAGCCCAATTTGAAGAACATGACTGTTTTCAAACTGGGCTCTTCAGTGTCCTAGGTTTCTGTGGAAGTGTGGCCAATCAGTGCATTATTGCTTTTAGTTTATATATTAGGATCCCACCATTAAAACAATATGGAAATCTACATTATTAAAACAATGCACAAGACATGGTATCATGGAATCTGTCATGTCCACTGTCCCCAGACCTCAGAAAAACTGCTCCACTCATACTTTTTTAATGAATGGGCAGAAATGGTTAATCATATTTTCTACCATGACAAATCACTTATTTCCACTGATAACTAATACAAGCCTGGGATAAGCACCTTTCTAAACTAGGACTGTCAATCCCTATGCTAGATTGTGATGGATGATGTGGCCTAGCTCATAAAGATAAGATAAACCAATCAGAATATCAACTTTGGGAAGTCAATATGGAAGAAAATATGCACATATATATGCACACATGAACATAAGTCAGTTGTAATGGGTGATAAAGACTAAAGGAGTCAAAATGACATTATGTAGAATAAAGAGTTTGACAAGTCATAGTAGATCACAAGAAAGCAAAAACTCAAGAGAAGCCAGAAGCCATGGGATAGAAAAACATCTACACAGTAAGCAGTGGACAGCGAGAAGAAAATAAAAACAAGTAATTAAAGAGTAGATGCATTTCGTTGATTGTTTATGGCAGCATCACTTTTCGAAGAATTGGGATAGTTTTGCAATGGGTATCAATGTGTATCTGGTATAGTGCATATAACTAATAAGATAGCAAAGGGAGATAGTGCAGACCAAGTTAATGGCAAAAAGTATTAACTGTGTATTATTTCCAGGCTTAATAGAAATTTGTTTTACTATTTTTTAAGATGCAAATTCATACCAATGAAAGAGTAAACATATAATCAATCAATTACTTCAAGAACTCACTGAATAATATAGAAGAAATGGCAAAAGTAGAGTTCAAACTCTGAGTTCTGCAGGAGCTTGGGCACTCTTTCAGCAATATGACCTTTGGTCTAACACTTCATATGGCAGATATTATTAGTGTTCATCAAATCTTGACCTCCATTCCCCTGCCCCCTACACATAGTACCTACTCACTTCCCATAGTAGCCTCATGACTAGGACTGGTCAATAAAACATGAACAGATGTAACTGTGCCATTTCTAGGTTAAGGCGTTTGAAAGCTCCTGTGCATTCTCTGGTGTTTCTCACCAAGCTCTGACAACTGTGAAGGACATATGTTGGCATGGCAAGACCAAACATTAAAGCCAGCTAAATTGCTGTTAACACATGGAGGACAACTGTCTTGGAGGATAGCCCAAATCTGCGGCTGAATTTTCTTAAAGAAGAAATAGAATTTCATTGTATTATGGCATTTAGATTGAAATTGTTTGTTCAACTGTAGCTTGTACTATACTGATTAAAATACATAGCTTCTCATATCAGTTTCCTAATTTGAAAAATTATCTATTCACCTCAGAGTTGAGGCTGAAATAAGATAACATTTACCAAATAATTTTATAAGGTTTTTTGTATACATCTATATAAATTTAAGGTATCTACAGTATACATAATGACAGGAAAAATAATAGTTCCTTTAAACAAGAATTGTAAGTGATAACACAAGGTTAAACTTATGTCATACGTTTTATTAACATGTGACATATATTAATAATGTGAATTTTGTTCTATGGATTTCAGTAATTAAAAAGTTAAAATTAAAACTATTATATTAACTATAGGAATAAAGGCATGCATGGAAAATTACATATATGCTCATACGTATGTAAATTAATTAGCACAGAAATGCAGAGGCATTTTATCTTTTGGATGTTTTGCTTTACTATTGAGATGACTGGTGAATGCATAAAATTACAGTATAACTAAAGTCAAATCATAGTATATATTATCACTTTTACATTACAAAAGCATAATACAGTTTGGCTATACAGAAAGAATTGACATTACATGCGAATCAAAATCTTACAACAGTCAACATCTTCATGTTTTTCTACGAATTTTCAACTCTATACCAACTTCTTCCAGAAAATAAAAGGATTATTAAAGAATATAGCAATAAAAATCTCTCCAAAAATGCCAAGGAAAACCTGATTTCTTAAGAAAGTGATTTCAATTACTATAAGATTCTCAATTTATGATTTAAGTATTTCTGTAGATACGTTTTATACCATACTAACAATGCAAATTACCAACATATCTTTCAACCCAATTTCAAAATTTATCATATTTATCATATTTTAGAAAAGATCAAACCTAAGTAATTTTTTAAATGTAGTCTTCACCAAAAATTAAAATCAAATGCAATAATATAGAAGAGAAATACCACAATGGGCACTGGAGATCATGACAAAAGAACTCAAGAACTTTGAAGAGTAGTAGAGGTGACACTCAAGATATTTAGCTATTTAACAACTGGCAGGGCATAAGGACCATCTAGTTAGAACAGATGCTTGCTGTAGCAATGGGTCCAGGAGCACTGGTAGAGTGTATTGGTAGATACCACCTGAGCATTGCTACCAGTTGATAGTAATGTTCAAATGCTATTGATTTTGTTTTCAGAAAAACTTTACAATAACTCACCAGAAGCATCTCAATCTATTTTCTCCATTGTGTCCCACATTCAACCTCTATCAATTACAGAGGAACGCATTTTCTGGTTGTACTCTAATACCTCTAGGACTGCAGTCATGTTAGATATACATTGGTGAATAATCTACACATTATCTTGGGTACATACATGCAAATAATAAAAAAATTGTTAAAAAAATTGACCTGTTAAAAAAATTGACTTCTCTGGACAACCATATATCATGAGGTTCCAGTATGGAATTGAAATGAATTAAAATGACTACATTATTGCAGGATTGATGTTAACACCTCTCTCACATAGCTACCTCACATTTCTAATCTGCATTTACATGTTTTGATTTCACATACAGTATTTCTTTTCTATTCTTTTCCTTTCTCTTTCTTTCTCTCTCCTTTTTTCCTCCTCCTCCTCCCCTTCCTTTGCCCTCCCCTCCCCTCCTCTTTTCTCTCTCTCTCTCTCTCTCTCTGTCTCTCGGATCTCATCTGTTTCTGGGATGCAGGGGTACGAATGCAGGGGTATGAGCTTGACTTCCTGGACTCCAGTGATTCACTTCAGTTTCTTGAGTAGCTGGGGCCACAGGTCACTGTAACTAGCTAATTTTTTCTTTTCTTCTTGTTAGTAGAGATGAAGTCTCACTATATTGCCCAGGTTGGTCTCAACCCCTGGATTCAAGCAGTTCTCCTGGCTTAGAATCCCAAAATGCTGGGATTACAGGTATAAGCCACCATATCAAGCCTGATATATTATTTCTTATTTCCTTTTGATATTAATTCAGAAAACACATGAACATTTACTATTTTCTAAATAAGGGCATAAAGAGCAAACAGTGTAGAAAAGAAGATAGAAACAGAACCAACTATTATAGTCCACTGGAAATAATGTCATAATACAGGTATTCTCAAAATGGTCTGGAATCACAGAGACTTCCCAGTAGAGTACATGTTACATTTCATCTTCAGAGACAACCAGGAGTTAAACAAGAGAAGAAAGAAAGAATGCAGAGAATTCCACTCCTTGAAAAATGTACTTCCATAAAAATATAGTTCGCTAGAGATTGGAAGACAAGATAAAATAAAAAATGATGGTCAGTAGTCCCAGCTACTCGGGGAGGCTAAGGCAGGAGAATCGTTTGAACCTATGAGGTGGAGGTGGCAGTGAGCTCAGATTGCACCACTCTACTCCAGCCTGGGCGACAGAGGGAGACTCCATGTCAAAAAGAAAAAAAAAAAAAAAAAAAAAAAGAATCTGATTAAGGAGCTAATTAA